>NC_091183.1:2621009-2813509 GCF_040958095.1 Procambarus clarkii | reverse complement strand
GTGTCCCCACCACATTGTATCCTTCAACACTATATTCCTTACCCACTCGTGTAATAAGACCTCAAGTGTCCCCACCACATTGTATCCTTCAACACTATATTCCTTACTCACTCGTGTAATAAGACCTCAAGTGTCCCCACCACATTGTATCCTTCAACACTATATTCCTTACCCACTCGTGTAATAAGACCTCAAGTGTCCCCACCACATTGTATCCTTCAACACTATATTCCTTACCCACTCGTGTAATAAGACCTCAAGTGTCCCCACCACATTGTATCCTTCAACACTATATTCCTTACTCACTCGTGTAATAAGACCTCAAGTGTCCCCACCACATTGTATCCTTCAACACTATATTCCTTACCCACTCGTGTAATAAGACCTCAAGTGTCCCCACCACATTGTATCCTTCAACACTATATTCCTTACCCACTCGTGTAATAAGACCTCAAGTGTCCCCATCACATTGTAACCTCAACACTTATTATACAAAATTTATCTTACCATCTGCTGAAATATTGTCATGTTTGTTAAAAAGGACACTATAATAAAAGTCATATTTTATTATATCAGTTGCAAGGGAATTTTACTTACTAGAATTGCATTTTTCACTAATGTAAATAATACCTAGTAATTGATGTTAATGTTTTTGTTTATCTTTGATATAATAAAAACAATTGTCATTGTTCAATACCTTAGTTTCATTAACGTGTTGAGCTATTCATCACATCACCCACATTGTTGAGGTTATTGATGACACCACCACTCAAATTGTTGAGGAATTGATGACACCACCCACCATGTTGAGTGATTCATCACACCACCACCCACCATGTTGAGTGATTCATCACACCACCACCCACCATGTTGAGATGTTCACACCACCACCCTCCATGTTGAGTGATTCATCACACCACCACCCACCATGTTGAGTGATTCATCACACCACCACCCACCATGTTGAGTGATTCATCACACCACCACCCACCATGTTGAGATGTTCACACCACCACCCTCCATGTTGAGTGATTCATCACACCACCACCCTCCATGTTGAGTGATTCACCACACCACCACCCTCCATGTTGAGTGATTCACCACACCACCACCCACCATGTTGAGTGATTCATCACACCACCACCCACCATGTTGAGTGATTCATCACACCACCACCCACCATGTTGAGTGATTCATCACACCACCACCCACCATGTTGAGATGTTCACACCACCACCCTCCATGTTGAGTGATTCATCACACCACCACCCTCCATGTTGAGTGATTCATCACACCACCACCCTCCATGTTGAGTGATTCACCACACCACCACCCTCCATGTTGAGTGATTCACCACACCACCACCCACCATGTTGAGTGATTCATCACACCACCACCACCTTGTTGAGTGATTCATCACACCACCACCCACCATGTTGAGTGATTCATCACACCACCACCCACCATGTTGAGTGATTCATCACACCACCACCCACCATGTTGAGTGATTCATCACACCACCACCCACCATGTTGAGTGATTCATCACACCACCACCCTCCATGTTGAGTGATTCATCACACCACCCTCCATGTTGAGTGATTCATCACACCACCCTCCATGTTGAGTGATTCATCACACCACCACCCTCCATGTTGAGTGATTCATCACACCACCACCCTCCATGTTGAGTGATTCATCACACCACCACCCACCATGTTGAGTGATTCATCACACCACCACCCTCCATGTTGAGTGATTCATCACACCACCACCACCTTGTTGAGTGATTCATCACACCACCACCCACCATGTTGAGTGATTCATCACACCACCACCCACCATGTTGAGTGATTCATCACACCACCACCCTCCATGTTGAGTGATTCATCACACCACCCCCCACCATGTTGAGTGATTCATCACACCACCACCCACCATGTTGAGTGATTCATCACACCACCACCCACCATGTTGAGTGATTCATCACACCACCACCCACCATGTTGAGTGATTCATCACACCACCACCCACCATGTTGAGTGATTCATCACACCACCACCCACCATGTTGAGTGATTCATCACACCACCACCCACCATGTTGAGTGATTCATCACACCACCCACCATGTTGAGTGATTCATCACACCACCACCCACCATGTTGAGTGATTCATCACACCACCACCCACCATGTTGAGTGATTCATCATACCACCACCCACCATGTTGAGTGATTCATCACACCACCACCCTCCATGTTGAGTGATTCATCACACCACCACCCACCATGTTGAGTGATTCATCACACCACCACCCACCATGTTGAGTGATTCATCACACCACCACCCACCATGTTGAGTGATTCATCACACCACCACCCTCCATGTTGAGTGATTCATCACACCACCACCCACCATGTTAAGTGATTCATCACACCACCACCCTCCATGTTGAGTGATTCATCACACCACCACCCACCATGTTGAGTGATTCATCACACCACCACCCACCATGTTGAGTGATTCATCACACCACCACCCACCTTGTTCAGATGTTCACACCACCACCACCCACCTTGTTCAGATGTTCACACCACCACCACCACCTTGTTCAGATGTTCACCACACCACCACCACCACCCACCTTGTTCAGATGTTCACCACACCACCACCACCACCCACCTTGTTCAGATGTTCACACCACCACCACCACCTTGTTCAGATGTTCACACCACCACCACCACCTTGTTCAGATGTTCACACCACCACCCACCTTGTTCAGATGTTCACACCACCACCACCACCTTGTTCAGATGTTCACACCACCACCCACCTTGTTCAGATGTTCACACCACCACCACCTTGTTCAGATGTTCACCACACCACCACCACCTTGTTCAGATGTTCACCACACCACCACCACCTTGTTCAGATGTTCACCACACTACCACCACCTTGTTCAGATGTTCACCACACCACCACCACCTTGTTCAGATGTTCACCACACCACCACCACCTTGTTCAGATGTTCACCACACCACCACCACCTTGTTCAGATGTTCACCACACCACCACCACCTTGTTCAGATGTTCACCACACCACCACCACCTTGTTCAGATTCATCACAATATCACCCACCTTGTTGAGTTGTTTTAGTTTCAGCTACTCTGAACAAAAGTTCCAAGTAGCAAGGGTATGGTGAGCCGTAGTGGACTTGTTGAGCTATTCATCACCACTTTCCTTACTTTGACATTCATCACCACCATCCACCTTACCTGAATAACGAGAGGATTCTGGGAGTTCTACTCCCTGAGGCCAGGCTCAATTTGTTATAACTTGCTCCAATAGGATGTTCCTTGGAGCGACCCGCAGGCCTACACATCTATAACAGCCTGGTTGGTCCAGCACTTGCAAGAACTATTCTCAGTGCTTCGAGAATACATCCACATTTGTTCCAGCAATATTTCTAATGCTTGCTGGGGAGTCCCGTCCGTGATGTCACCTTGTCATAGTGAGGGGCTCACATACACCTCCCTGGAACCGGTGAGGGTTGCCTTCGCCCCCTCTGGGTGTTGTAAGTGCAGAAGGGCACCATGTAAAGTCCTTGTTAATCATTGGACCATCCGCTATAGGGGTCGCCCGTGAGGGGCTGTCCTAAGTGGGTGGCTGCGGCAATAGACGAAGTAGTAGGTCACTCCTTGTTAAAAAGGCGAGCACCGCAGGGAATGACGCACCCCCTTGTGCACTGGCCCGTGCTGGGCCTCCCTGGCTACCCTGGTAGGTGGTGTCCCTTGGTTCCAGGCCCCAGACTTTGAACAGTTGCGGCATGGAAACTGAAACGACCTCTCTTACGTGGACGACCAGGCCCGAGTCAAGACTGTGATGGAAGACCAGGCTCTGTAGCCCACGCTACATTGGGCCCAGACCAGATCAACCCCCCCCCCCCCCCAACTCCCCTCCCTACTATGTGGTAGGGTCGAGCCCCTGGTGGTGACTACATCGACCAATGGCACGGCTCCATCTCTCATTGTGACTTCCCCCACCTCTCTCTATGGAGGTTCTCTACACCGACCCCACCATGGCCGCTCTCGCACGTTCCCTTCCTACACAAATATGTACCACGCCTTGTTTGGTTCTGCAATGTGGGGTAAATTGATCTCCCTCTGGATTCTACACCTGACGATTTTTCCCTCCATAAACACCTTGTTGATTCGGTAGATGCCTCCGTTATTTTTAACCCCACCCGTCTCGGTACGCGTGTCGTCGCTGCTGCTCCTCAGGATGCAGCTATCCACTTAGCCGCATTGTCCTGCATTAGGAAGACCCCTGTTCGGGGCCTAAAAATGCTCGGTTAAATGCCATTGTTGGCACTGTTCTCCTGCACCATGTTGCAACTGGTGTTAGGGACCTAAAAGACTGCCACGAGGATATTAAGCATATCCTCAAAACCCAAGGCCATCCTGTCCTCTAGGATGATGGACACCAGGATGGACACGTTCACTCAACCCCCTCGTGGTCGTCTCCATCAGCCCCTTCGTTATGAAAATCACTTGATACCAGAACCCTTCTGCCTTCTATAATTCTTGCTGGTGCCTGATGCTCCGTTCAGGCATACAATCCCTCTCCTAGTCTTTGCAATAAGTGCTGGAAATTCGGGCATGGTGCCCTCAAATGCACAAGTGCTGTGTGTATCTATGCCCCATTATGTGGGGACGAAGGTCACTAAGACAGAGTGCTCTTCGCCTCAGGCTCGCTGCCTCAATTGCGGTGAGGCCCACCCTACCTTCTCCCGCACCTGTATCCACTACAAGCTTGAGGAAGCCGTCCTCAACTTGAAACACCGGGATCGTTTGTCTTTTCCTGAAGCGAAACGCCAACTCTGCCGTTTCAACCCTTTCACTGGCATGTCTTTATGCACGTGTGTTATGTTCCACCTCTCCCCCTCCCTATCTGGCCTGTTGTCGTCGTCAAGGGGCAGGTGGGCGGCTGCTGGAGTGTGATGCTCCATGGGTCAGTCCTCTGTCCTTTTGAGGCCTTATGCTCCTTCTGCTGTCTTTACCAATTTTACCAGATGTTTTTTCCTTTTCCTTGTGTTTCATTTTTCCCCCCCTCTTCCCCTTTCTAATTGTCATATCCCGCCGACCTTTTGCCAGTCTTGATTATTCTTTCGGACTACTTCTGTTTTGATGCTCGGGTGTTTGGGGAGGCATATTCTCACCCGTAGAACTGTAGTACCCAACGTCTCGAGTGAGGGGGACGCTTTTATTATCAATCCTTCTTTCGCCGCTGAACCCGATTTCGATGGACTGACGGTTCTTAAGGTGGTGATTGTGGGGCGAATACTCACGATGCACCCCTAGGGGGCCCCGGTAAGACTGGCAACATGTCTCTTGTTAGGGGTCTTATCCTCTTAATTGAGGCTCCGTGGTGGGTGAGGGGGCACATTTGTGAATGAAAGTATTACCTCTCGTTTTCATGTCGCTGAATACTGATCCTCTTATGACTTCTCAGGCTCGTGGGGTGGGCAACCAAGCCCCCGAGTCAGATTGTGTTGGAAGACTGGGCTCTGTAGCTCCCACTACACTGGGCCTAGACTAGCTCCTCCTTTGACCCACTTGACTATTTCCCCAGGCTCCCCTCCCTCCTCTGAGGTTAGGTCGAGCCACACACCCTCTGCGGTGACCACCTTGTCCCCTTGTGCGGCTCAGTTTCTCATTGTGACTACAGCACCTTTTAACCCCTCTCTGGGGGTTCTCAATGCCGTCCTCGCCACGACCACACTCGCACAATCCCTTCTCATACTAATACATACCAAGCCTTGTTTGGTCCTGCTTCGTGGGCTAAATACTTTGATCTCCTTCCTCGGGATTCTACACCTCCTGACGATTTCTCACTCCATAAACACCTTGTTGATTCAGTTTATGCCTCTGTTACTTTTAACCCCACCCGTTTAGGTATACGTGTCGTCGCTGCTCCTTCACCGGATGCAGCTACCCGCTTAGCCACATTGTCCTGCATTGGGGAGACCCCCCTGTTCGGTTCTTCAAAAATGCTCGGTTAAATGCTAGTGTTGGCACTGTTCTCCTCCCACACCATGTTGCAACTGGTGTTAGGGACCTAAAAGACTGCCATGAGGATATTAAACATATCCTCGAAGCCCAAGGCCATCCTGTCCTCCAGGTGGACACGTTCACTCGACCCCCTCGTGTCGCTGCCATCAGCCCCTTTGAGTTGTGAAAATCACCTTCGATAGTAGGTACCTTCCGCCCTCTATCGTTCTTGCTGGTGACAGGTGCTCCGTTCAGAGGTACATCCCCTCTCCTAGACTTTGTAATAAGTGCTGGAAGTTCGGGTAAGGTGCCCTCAAATGCACAAGTCTTGTTTCTCTATTCCCCATGTGTGGGGACGATAGGCACTCTAAGACAGATTGCCTATCTCCCCAGGCCTGCTGCCTCAATTGCGGTGAGGCCCCCAATACCTTCTCCTGTATGTGTATCCACTACAAGCTTGAGGAAGCAGTCCTTAACTTGAAACACCGGGATCGTTGAACTTTTCCTGAAGCAAGACGCCAAGCCCGCCGTCTCCACCCTTTCACTGGTGTATCTTATGCTCGCATGTTGCGTTATACCTATCCTCGTCCTTCCCTCCTTCCTCAGTCCCGCAACCGTTTCCAGTCCTTGGACCCGGACCCGCCCACCACCTCCTCCCATGTTCCTTTACGTTCTGTCCTGGAAGGTCTCCCTCCTGATTCTCCTTCTGGAGTTTCCTCCCTTCCTGCCCTGTCCACCATGTCTCCTGTGTCTTCTTTTCCTTTTCCTCCCGACCCTCCCCACAATCTCTTGGCCCTCCACGCCGCCTGTCTGTCCAGGCTGATATCCATCATCCTCCCAGCAATCTTTATGTTGTTCACTCCCATTCTTCTCCTCCTGCCGAGACCATAGAGTCTGTCGCCCAGTACGTTGTTGCTGGAACACCTGTCTCTTTCACTCAGAAACATAAGCCTGGCTCCTCTTTCCTCCTCCCCAGTGGGTAAGAAGCCATCACTTTCTTCCTCGCCCTCAAACTCTGACTCTATCACTACGTCCCCTCCCATTTTCGTGGTCGGGCCCCCCTGTCCCAGCTATGGAGGTTTCTTTCGCCTTTGATTCCCTCTCGGTTGCTGCCCTTGCTGAGGTGCGCTCCCCGGTTTCTGCCCCACTTCCTCCCGCTGTCCTTGACAGCCCCTCTCGGCTGTCTCCCCCTCCTCTGGACTCCGTCCGTCTGTCTCTGGTCTGTCCTCCCGCTCCCTTCCCTCCATCCTTACTAAGTTTACCCATGCCCTCTAACCCTGATTTTGCTGATCCTGATCCTGAGCTTATTTAATATACTGTGTTCATCTTTACCTTTGTTTATTCTTTGTTCTCTGTTGCTGTCCTTTCTCTTTTTGATAATGTCTATTTTTCAATGGAATATTTATGGATTTTATGCCAACTTCCATGAACTCCAACTTCTGATTACACAGTTTTCACCACTTTGTGTTTGTCTCCAGGAACCGATGCTTGGTGCTCGTCCTGGTCACTTTCATGGTTATTCCTTTTTTTTTCTTTTCTCCCCCCCCCCAGCTCTTGCTGGGGGGGGTGTCGGAAAATCCGACACCATTTAATAATAATATCATACAGACAGATAATAGCTGTGTTGTATAAACAAGTTACCCATAGAAAACGTAACTTGTAGTGGAATTACCGTCTATAGAAAACGGGATATCATCACCACATACTATTATAATTCACCAGCTATTTTGCTGGGAATTATTCTTAAATACATTAGTCTTTGGACTTTACCATCATAAAACCATCTTATATAAATTAACTTAATTATCAATATTAAAGTAGAGTAAATGTGACCCTTCTATCACTTTCTGAAATCTGGACAAAGTAGGCCAGGCGTCTGAGGGAGGAAGGAGGGAGCCATTGTTGTGTCACCTCCGAGACGTGTGGAGCAAATTTAGCTCCTATCATTCTGGACAATGTCGGCCAGTAACGTCAATAGGATGGAGTGTTAAACAGCCATTGTTTATATTGAGACCAGAGGCTCACACGGGAGCAAATTCGGCTCCTGTTAATTTACTTGGACGTAGTGTTATGGAAACCAAAGGTACCATCTCCAACACGATGTCTACAATCAAGTTAAGTGTCTATCCGAAACCCGTTTATCATTCATTTATGGCCATTAATGTCAGGATATAGGGTGACCCGGTTAGATCACATGGAAGCCTCAAACTAAAGGTAATTAAGCCAGGTCTTCATGTTCCATGTACTGTTTTCTCTGATATACTTGTCATATATAGGATTCTGGCTTCACAGCTAGCGCACTTTTGACAGGTCAAGACGAGGAAGGATTTGTGCACCAGTTACTGGGTGATATGGAAGCTACCTCAAAGAGGATAATTTGGTGTCTACACCCTAGTTATACGTGGTGGACTAACCTGCTGTACTATAAGATAAGGAACCTCTTCAATGTTTAATAGTATGTAGTCTATTTCTGTAGTTTGATTGACTGCATATATATTAATTTAACCCCCCCTAATGTGTAGAGGATCGATTTGTGAGATTGAGATTATTGCAGAAATACAGTCCACTTATCATTATACAAATTGCTATCGAAGTATACAAATTAACGTAAATATAAATTCATATAAATTAAATAAATATAAATCTCACAGGTCGGTTCCCACATTATTTGGTCATCTTCGAACCGGATGACGGATTATTTGATCCTTTGAACCCACATTTGGTCATCTTAGTACCGGATGAACCAGTTAACCAGTGGATTCATTAAATATACTAGTGCAGTGTTATTTAAACAAAGGCCAGCAGTCAAGACGGCAGCGTAGCCTCGAGGGAGCTCAGGAGCCTCCCTCAGCCCAGTTCAGCTTCGTCAGCGGTTTCATGCACACCCACAGATATTTGGTGGCGTGTTATTTCGTGAAATGACAGCGCTAATATAGAAACCAGCCAAATTAGTGACTGTGTCTTCGCGTGATTGTTCACGGATTTCGTGGTGTTACATTTCGCGAGAGATTATCTACGAATTTTGTGGACTTTATTTCGCGAGGTCACTAATAACATTTAATACTTCTTGATAATATTAGAAGTTTCATAGAGGCTAATTAAGAGGCTATTATCAATAATTGTGTATATTATTTCTCCAAAATAGAGAATTATTTAATATATATTGCACTAGTGATCACAGTATAATATTTACTAATTGCCAACCCACAACAGGGTAGGATATGACTAGTTGAACTATTATTGTTCATCCTAGTCCCATTATTACAATAGTCAGTTGTACTATATTGAATAACCTAACACCATTAATGCATGGTCCAGACCCTATTTTGGGTGTAATTTTTAACAACTCGAGTTGAGTTGTATATATAATAATTTACTTATGATCATTACACCTTTGAGTGATTAATTAGTGTCTCTACCATCCTAGGGTGATATAGAAGAGCTAACCTAAAGGTACTTCCAGTGACACTGGTTTATCACTCAAATCATTAGTGTGGATGATTGTATATATATAATGTGTATTAATTTTAAGTGCTAACCTCTAGTAGAGGTAGGATTATTGCCTAGTGAGTGCAGAATTTAACCCTAGGCTACCATCAGTGCTTGTTCAGTATTATGAGCAGCCCAAATACAAGCCCCACAAGGCTTCACCAACTAGCCAGTATGGATAATGCAGGGAGAATGAAAAGAACCCTTGCAGGTCTTAAAGGCCACTTAACAAGACAGATCAAGAAATGTGAAGATTTGTCACAACAATCTCAAGTTGATTATGCTGACCTGGAAAGCTATTATCAAGCAGCTGCAGGTAAATTTGAGCAAATCAAATGCCAAATGGCTGTCCTTGTGGGGACAGACTACTACCATCAATTCATCGGTAGCCCTACTAAATATCAGGGTATAACCATGTTAAACTCTGCAGGAGGTAAATTACTCTCAGGCCCAGTATCAAGCCTGAGGAGACCTATGCCTGCAGATAAACAATACTAGTAGAAATCTAAATTTGTCAGCTGATTATATTTCTCCAGTAGCATTATACTAAGGAGATTACAGCTGACTATAGTAACAGAGGTTGATGTTAGTATCATCATTTGAAGCAGAAGATGAGTTCATGAGGCCTCAGTGGCAAATCAGTGAACAGTAGCTAAAACAGCTACAAGTCACTGCGACCAATGTCACTGAACCCACTGCAGTCTCAGAACCATACTTTACTTTAATGATGAGCTATTCAATCTTCTGAATCAATTAACTAAATTAAACCCCAATAAATCTGATGACTGATTTGATACATTTATTATTTAATCAAGATGAATTCCATGGGCCTCAGTGTTTATATATCAGTGACCAGTTACCTGAAGAAACTTCAAGTTATATCTAATGTCACTGATCTCATTGCAGTCCCTGAATCATACTTGACTGTAGTACTTGATCACATTCAGTCTTCTGGGTTAAATAATATGTAATAAGGCTTGAATATTAGCCTTTCAAGAGTTGACAGGGAAATGAAATTGCATTAGACTTCTAACCCCTGCAACTCTAGTACGGGACATCCGTCCTGTACGAACAGACACACAAATGTGTGATTACTAACTACTAACATCAAATTAATGTAATAATTCGAAGGAGGAGTATCGGTGTTCGTCTGTTCTAAACAGGACTTCGACCCGTGAGCAGCCCCCTGGGGAATTATGTCGGAAAATCCGACACCATTTAATAATAATATCATACAGACAGATAATAGCTGTGTTGTATAAACAAGTTACCCATAGAAAACGTAACTTGTAGTGGAATTACCGTCTATAGAAAACGGGATATCATCACCACATACTATTATAATTCACCAGCTATTTTGCTGGGAATTATTCTTAAATACATTAGTCTTTGGACTTTACCATCATAAAACCATCTTATATAAATTAACTTAATTATCAATATTAAAGTAGAGTAAATGTGACCCTTCTATCACTTTCTGAAATCTGGACAAAGTAGGCCAGGCGTCTGAGGGAGGAAGGAGGGAGCCATTGTTGTGTCACCTCCGAGACGTGTGGAGCAAATTTAGCTCCTATCATTCTGGACAATGTCGGCCAGTAACGTCAATAGGATGGAGTGTTAAACAGCCATTGTTTATATTGAGACCAGAGGCTCACACGGGAGCAAATTCGGCTCCTGTTAATTTACTTGGACGTAGTGTTATGGAAACCAAAGGTACCATCTCCAACACGATGTCTACAATCAAGTTAAGTGTCTATCCGAAACCCGTTTATCATTCATTTATGGCCATTAATGTCAGGATATAGGGTGACCCAGTTAGATCACATGGAAGCCTCAAACTAAAGGTAATTAAGCCAGGTCTTCATGTTCCATGTACTGTTTTCTCTGATATACTTGTCATATATAGGATTCTGGCTTCACAGCTAGCGCACTTTTGACAGGTCAAGACGAGGAAGGATTTGTGCACCAGTTACTGGGTGATATGGAAGCTACCTCAAAGAGGATAATTTGGTGTCTACACCCTAGTTATACCTGGTGGACTAACCTGCTGTACTATAAGATAAGGAACCTCTTCAATGTTTAATAGTATGTAGTCTATTTCTGTAGTTTGATTGACTGCATATATATTAATTTAACCCCCCCTAATGTGTAGAGGATCGATTTGTGAGATTGAGATTATTGCAGAAATACAGTCCACTTATCATTATACAAATTGCTATCGAAGTATACAAATTAACGTAAATATAAATTCATATAAATTAAATAAATATAAATCTCACAGGTCGGTTCCCACAGGGGGGGGGGAGAACTCTACTGCTCTACTCTACATAACTCTACTGCTCTCTTGATTCGTACTGATATTCCCTTCATCCCCTTACTGTTTTCATCGCCTATCCATTGTTCTGCCGCCCGTGTTTTTGTGAGTAAATGGAATACAGTCTGTTCCATTTATCTCCCTCCAAATGTCCCGCTTTTGCTTCCTGATCTTAAGCACCACCTGGACTCCTTGCCTGAGCTGGTGCTCCTGTTGGGTGATTTCAACTGTCGACATACCCTCTTGGGTGATGTTCTGACAAACACCTGTGGCCGCCTTCTCAAACCGTTCGTCCTCTATTCCTCCCTGTCTCTTCTGAATTCTGGTGAGCCCACCCATGTGGACTCTTGAACTCGCACCCTTTCCTGTCTTGAGCTTTCTCACTGCTCGTCGTCCCTTTACTTAGATCTCACGTGGTGGGTTCTTGATGACCTCCATAACAGTGACCATTTCCCCATCCTTATTTCCTTTTTCTCTTTTTCACCCTCAGTGCTACTCGCCCTGACCTCTCCTCTCTGCCTCTTCCTTGTGCCCTCCTCCTTTTTCATGACACCATCTTCGACGCTGCCCTCGAATCTATTCTTCGCTCTACCTCGCGGGGCAAGCGGAAGTGCGTTCCCTGGTAGAATGCGGACGGTGCTCGGGCTGTCCGCTGTAAGCGTACATACAGCCTGGATGAAACACCGACGCCGGCAGCCGGCTGATTCTTTTATTTTGTTTCGGAAAGCAAGTGCAGTGGCCCGTAGGACTCAACCGTGAGAGTTGGAAATCTCATGTTTCCACCATTATGTCTGATACTCCTCTGCCGCAGATCTGGAAGAAGATCTGCAAGATTGCAGGTAAGTTCGTTCCAGATGCCTTGCCGGTGCTTCACCTCCGTGGTTCTCTTGTGGCGGCCCCAGTACAGGTTGCGCCCGAACTGTGTTCCCACTTTTCTTCTGTTAGCTCTGGTTCTCATCTTCCTCAATCCTTCCTGCTTCGTAAGCCCGTTTTTGAATCTCATCCCTTAGATTTCCGCACCCATCTCCGCCTTCCCTATAATGATCCCTTTCTCTCTGAACTTCAGTCTGCCCTGGCCCTTTGCGGTTCTATGGCAGCGGGCTCTGATGACATTCATTATGAGATGTTTCGCCATCTCCCTCCTTGCACGTCTCAGTATGTACTGAGTATATAATCAGGTCTGGGAGTCGTCGTCAGTAACTGAGGACTGGCTCAATGCCATTATGCTTCCTATTAAGAAACCAGGGCCTCTCGGGACATCCCCTAAGGACTTCTGCCCTATTGCCATCACGAGTTGTGTCTGCAAACTGTTTGAGCATATGGTAAATGTTCGTCTGATGTGGTTCTTGGAACACCATCACCACCTCTCTCCTCAATTTGGTTTTCGCAAGTGCCGCAGCACGACTGATGTCCTGGTGAACTTGGAGGTCTATATTCGTACTGTTTTTGCTGCAAAGACCTCCGTTGTTGCTGTCCTTTTTGACGTGAAAAAGGCTTATGACACGACTTGGAGATACCATATTCTGTCCCAACTTCGTTCTTTTGGCCTTCGTGGTAATCTCTCTCTCTTCCTTCAAAGCTTTCTCTCTCGTCGTTCCTTTCGACTCAGGCTTGGTGCCACTCTCTCTGCCTCTTTTCTGCAATACGAAGGTGTACTCCAAGGAAGTATTCCGAGCACTTCTCTTTTTCTGGTTGCCCTCAATGGTCTTCTTTCCTCCCTTCCTTCTGGCATCTTCTCTGCTCTTTATGTCGGCGATCTTACTCTTTGCTGTCGAGGTGATGATTAGCCTGTCCTTCAACGGCGGCTTCAACTTGCGATTGATGCCGTGTCATTTTGGGCCACTAATCATGGCTTCAAGTTCTCTGAAACTAAGACTTGTGCCATGACTTTTACTCGAAAGCATGTCGTTCTTTGTCCTTCTTTGTTGCTTTATGGTCATCCCCTTGTGTATAAAGATTCCGCGAAGCTTTTGGGGTTAATCTTTGACACTCGTTTATGTTGGTCGCCCCATGTCTCTTATCTCCATGTTGAATGCTCTAAAGTCCTTAACCTACTTAAGGCTCTGTCTCATACTTCTGGGAGAGCGGATAGGCGCATGCTCCTCTCTTTTCATTCCCCTCTCATACTGTCTAAACTCAATTATGGTTGCCCTGCTTACTCTTCTGCTTCTTCTACTCTTCGCCATCTTGATCCTTTGCACCATACTGGGTTGCGCCTCAGCTCTGGTGCTTTTCGTTCGACTCCCGCCCTCAGCTTGCACGTTGACACTGGCTTCCTGTCTCTCCAGGACCACCGAGATCGCTACTGTCCTCGCTACCTTGCGCAATCCTTACAACACCATCACTCTCGCCTGTGTCGTGCTTTGACTATTTCCCCTCCTGTAGTTCCTGTTCCCCTTCACCACCTTCCTCTTTCTATCCGGTTGTCTAGCCTGCAACATTCTCTTTCGGTTAGTATTATTAATATTTCGTCCTTTCGTTGTTTCGTCCTTGACCCCGCAGAGGGGGTCCCCCTTCCTCAATATTACAAATCCCTGACCCACATCACTAAAGCTTTTATCCCTCTTACAGTCCTGACACGCCTTTTCCTTGAACACTTTTCTTCACATTCCCGCTCAGTTTCCATATTCACTGATGGGTCTAAGTCTGCAGATGGTTAAGGCTACTCTCTGGTTTTTCCTGACCACACCTATATGTGTTGCCTGCCTTCAGAGACTAGCATCTTCACAGCAGAACTTTATGCTATTCTCTATGTTCTTCGTCTCCTGCTTTCTCGCTGTCAATCCTCCATTGTGGTTGTAGTTGACTCTCGCAGTGCCCTCATGGCTCTGGAGTCCTTTAATCCAGTCCATCCGGTGGTCGACGAGATTCAACATTGGCTGTTTCTTATTTCCAATAGATTTAAGATAGTAGAGTTTTGATGGGTTCCCAGCCATATTGGTATCTCTTTAAACGAGCGTGCGGACACTGCCGCTCAGGAAGCTATCCGCACTTGTCCCATCTCCCGTAAAGATAGTCCTTATTCTGACTTTTACTCAGTTATTCATTCCTCCATCCTTGCCCGTTGGCAGGGTTGTTGGTCTTCTGTTACTGGTAACAAACTGCGTACTCTTAAAGGTAGTGTGTTCCTGTGGCCTTTCCCCTACCACCGTAACCGGTGATGGGAAACAGCTCTGGTAAGGCTGCGTATTGGCCATACTCGCTTAACTTACGGACACTTAATGGAGCGCCGCCCTGCTTATTGTCCTAACTGCATTGTCCCTCTTACAGTCCCTTGTGCATATCCTTCTCGAATGCCCAGACTTCCAGGACGAGTGTGTGTCTTGCTTTCCAACCATCCCCTGCAGTCACTTTTCCCTCAATAGAATTCTTGGTGAATTTTATACTTTTGATATCGTTCGCCTTATGCGTTTTTGTTCTCATATTGGCATCCTCAGTGATATTTATCGCCATCTGATTATTTCGTACATTTGATGGTGCTACATAGCTTTCCCGGCTTGGTGCCTTCTTTGATAACTACTTACTTACGTTACACCTCTCTTCGCCCTTCCCCCCTCCCCCTTACTTAGTCTCACAGCCGTTTCCAGGCAATAGACCCAGACACGCTCACTGCCTCCTCCCCTGTTCCTTTATATTCTGATCTGAGGGGTCCCCCTTCCCTCCTGGTTCTCCCAGGAGAACCAGGAGGTTCCAGAACATTTTTCAGGAATGTTTCTTCGAGCTTCGAGGGTATGCAGCCCTGAGTTTTTTGATGAAGAGATTGCTAAAATATGTGAAATTGGGAAGAGTTTACAGTACCCTAAGATGTTTTTGGATTGCTCGTTCGGACAAGCTAAACGTACGTTTTATAATCGTGTCCCCAAAGTGAAACCAGAAATAAGAAACTCATTGGTGGTACCTTATGTGATTGGACTTACAATACTTTCCCCGGTTTTTAAGAAACTTAATATCAGTATGGTGTTCACTAATAGTACGATCAAGTCCAATTTAATAAAAAATTCCCCTGGTACAGCAGGTTGTGTGTATTCGATTCCCTGCAATAATTGTGATTCTGTGTACCTTGGACAAACAGGAAAGTCCTTACAATTGCGGTTGTCCCAACATGCTTTTAGTATTAGGACTGCCCAAACGTCTAGTGCATTGTATCTACACACGAGTTTGTGTGATCACACTATTAAGTGGGATGGAGCGAAAAGCATTACCAATTGCGGTGGTGTTACGAACCCGGATCCAGCGTCCGAGCACGGAGCAGTGACGACCGCGCCATCTGTGGGTCAGCTCCCGAAACCCCCACCAAATGGACGACGACACCTGGTGAGGACAAGGTGTACTGGCCACAAGGGCCAGTTTCCAGTCCTGTGCAGCTCACAACACAGCCGCTCCTGACCTCTGGTGAGGTGGTGCTCCGACGACAGCGCCATCTATGGAGTGGATACGTCAGGCGTTTGTGGCTGAGCCTGTAAGTGGGGTGCTTTAGTGTGTCCCTGTTATTGATGACGTGTCTGCTTACAGAGTCGACCTGGGACTGCTGTGATGGAAGTTGAGTCAGTCTACCCAAGGCAGCCGTCCCCATACCTTGTGCTTTGCTGTAGCAGCTGTGAGTCGCCTCCCGGAAGAACACTGTGGTGTTACCCTGCCAGTGGAGTGGCAGTAGAAGGATTGTCTTACCCGGGACCGACTGCTGGAGACGATTATCCACTGGGGTATTGAGGACAGGAGAGTGATTGGTGGTATCACACGAGGCTCCTGACTAGGGCGCTACCCTAGTATCGCTCGTGGAGTGGCCTGACCAGCGTGGCTGATCCAGAACCTGCCAGCAGACCTGCTGGACTTGTGGTTGACGGCCTCCACGGCGGTGCCCCCAGTGGACCTGTGTTTTGGCTGGCCAGTGTTTGGGGTAGACTCAGCTTGGTCGAAGGATTCGTCAAGAGACCACGAAAGCACCGAGAATTTGGATCCAGAGTCTTCAGGAGAAGACGATTGTGTATTTCCCCTGTACAGTGTTAATACCCCTCCCCCTGTGTATTCTTATATTATTTATTGATGGGAATAATTATAGTCTTAAGTTCTTAACTTTCTTTCCCTTCCCCCTTTAAGTTTCTTGCGTCACGGATCTCATTCCTTGAAAGCCACTACTGGCTTGGGGCCGGATACTACTTCCTCTAATAACATCAGAGTAAGAACCCCGTTGCGTCCCGAGAGGGCCGTAACAGGTGGTTTCGTGGAACGGAATTTGATTGAGTCTGCCTTAATCAGTATCCAAATCTTCTCAGTGTTAGTACTGGTATGTACAAACTTGATCCATTTTTAAGTTTCAATATTGCACAACAGTTTAAGAAAAACTCTGAAAGGGTCACTATGCTTCAATGTTATATTCATAACATCCCCAGTTATGTTATGATGTTATAACATCATAACATAACATCTCTCTTTCAAGAGAGATTGAGCCTGCTCTTCCCTACATAATTCACGTCATTCAAGTACAAGATACTATATTGAAGATACGTCCACCAGTATCGGCAAACGTTTTGCCCAGGAAGCAAAGCGTACCTTGCACCACCAGACACACCAGCTCCCGCCCACTGTCAACGAGCAAACTACCCATTCTCCGCCTGCCTGCTCCTGATTGGCTGGTGTGTCGCCGCACCTGCACTCACGCCACTACCTGAGTCGACGTCTGGGCCAGCACACGCCGTACTCCTCAGAATATCTGTGCTCTTTGGAGTTGACATCTCTCTCTGGTAGACAAAGCTCTGGCTGTCGTGTACTAAGGGAGGTGGCAGCTTAAGCCAGTATTCTCAGCACCTGATTATATTACCACTATTGTATTGCACTTCATTTTATTTTAGAGTAAATTTTACAGCCATTAATTATTCATGTTGTTTTGTTTGTTGACTTGTTTTGAATTTTACGTAAGCCAAGAGATTGTCTTTATTCATATCTTGTTTTCTAGAGTAATTAAAATTTCATTGTTTATACTTTGTGTTTTGTGTGTCTTCCCATTACCTTACCACAGACAAACAGGCAAGCAGTCTCTTTTTTTTCTGTAAATGTAACGAGGCATTGCCCCCAGCTTTTGAAACTGCCGAACATCAACACTCCAACACTTTACCGTCACAATATAATGTGTAAATAGTGAGGCTTTTTCTTTAATCTTTCATCCTTATGCTCTTACTGCTTAATCCTTTTATTCTAAGCTAATCTGTACCTGCTTCTGGGTAATTCTTAACCTGGGGATGTGGTCGGATTCAGCTGTTGACCTGAACCCTCCCTCTGTTTCTCCTAGTCAGTCTGGTGTTGACAACGACTTTGAACAGCCGAAACGTTCATCTTCCTTTCCCATTTCTTTTTGGATTTTCTGCATACAAATGATCAGTCTTTCGTGATCGTCAATTGCATGATATATAATAAATAACATACTAGCTCATTATTATGTGTGAAACCTGGCCCTCCAGGTGGCACCAGCTGCATATCAACTTTGTGGACCCTCCTTACTACTGCTTGTCTTCGTTGTGCGTCACACAGGTGCTGGCATCTCTTTATCCCTGATTGCCAGTAAATAGGAGACATTATTGTTATTATTAGTACCAGTTGCCGCCCCGTCGTGCACGGATTTATTAAAAAAAATCGTAAAAAATCTAGTTCTTAACATATTGGGATGAATTTTTCACGACCCTGATGCCAAATAACGAGAGATTTGTTTAAAAATGTTCACTATATTTCATATTTGGAAAAGTCTCCTCCGTCACCGGGCCCCATAATGGAGCGCTGCCCTGCTTCTTATTGTCCAAAACTGTATTGTTCCTCTTACGGTCGTGCATATCCTTGTTGAATGTCCTGACTTCCAGGGAGAACGTGTGTCATGCTTCCCGACCGTTCCCAGCTGTCCTTTGTCCCTTGATAGAGTTCTTGATGATTCGGATACTTTTGATATCGTTCATCTTAATCGTTTCTATTCTCATATTGGCATCCGTAGTGATATTTAGCGCCCACTGATTATCCTGCACATTTGATGGTGCTACATAGCCTTCCTGGCTTGGTACCTTCTATTGATAAATGCTTACTTGCCCTCAAGATATGCAATCCAAAGTAATTGCAGCAAAACAATTTGAACAATCTAATCAATATCAAGAAAGCAAGACTTGTTTTTGAGACAGTCTTATGTAACTCAAGTTAATTACATTAACACACGTCTCTGTGGACGGCAGTCAATTAAAACAATTACGTTATAGTTCTATCACACAGACAAGAACAATTGTTTACAATTATCAAATCAAAATAATTACTTCAATTAATTATGTTAATTAATTACTGTCCCCTAGACAATTATCAATCAAAGGTAATTTATGTTAATTACTATCTGTTACTCAGTCAGTCAATCAAAACAGTAATTATCCACAGTAATTACTCTGCTACAAAGGCAATTAAACAATCAGTGAGTAATTACATTAATTACTGTCACGCGGACATTTAATCCATCATGCGGGGAATTTCCTAGCAGGTGTTTATTTAAATTTAGATTTATTATCAGTAAGAGGACTGTATGTTTATGTTTAATTCCTGCCCTATACAAAAAAAAAAATTTGTGTTGGTTTAATAATGCTAAACAACTTAATGGATAAGGATAATATTTAAATGAATTGGTTAGTACGCTAAACTACTATTGGTTAATTGTAAGAAAACTTGAGCTTAGCTGGTCAGATGTTTTCCCTCCTAGACCAGCACGGACACGGGAGTAGACAACAGGTGGGTCATGCACTCAGTGTGGACCTCGTGGTCACTGCGTCCAGGGACCAGATTCACGAAAGCTGTTACGCCAGCACTTACGAACGTGTACATCTTTCCTTAATCTTTGACAGCTTTGGTTACATTTATTAAACAGTTTACAAGCATGAAAACTTCCCATTCAACTGTTGATATTGTTATAAACAGCCTTCTGGTGCTTTGGAGTTTATTAACTGTTTAATAATTGGAAACAAAGCCGCCAAAGATTGAGAAAAGATGTACAGGATCGTAAGTGTTTGCGTAAGTGCTTTCGTGAATCTGGCCCCTGTACTCCGGCATGTTGTAACAGGTGGAGTACTCTCTCACGTCGTCACAGTAGATCTGCTGAGATCTACTGTAATATACAGTAGACAGTATATATATACAGTATATTATATAAATTATTAAATATGACCGAAAAAGTAAGATTAATAATTCTAACACGAATTTTCTCAATGTTTCTTATATTTTTTTCACTGTTGATGGTAACTGAAAAATCAATTCTCCAAAATTCATTTTTATTTCTAATCTGACGCGACACTTGAGCGCATTTCGTAAAACTTATTACATTTTCAAAGACTTTAGTTTACACACACAGAACTATAACTGAACAGAGTTTAAACATCTTTGATTTTATACCTGCATTTGGGTGAGGTGATATGTTACAACAGTTTTGGATGAGGTGAAAACAAACTTTCAACACAAGACAGAACACGAAACAATGGGTATAATATTTTGTAAGTTAAAGGGAAGAATGGAAGTAACTGCAAAGGGCCTATTGGCTCATATTTCTTGATGCTTCTATATTGGTGCGGAGTCTTGAAGTGGGTAGAATATAGTTGTGCATTAATTGGCTGTTGATTTCTGGTGTCGACTTCTTGATGTGTAGTGCCTCGCAGATATCTAGTCGCCTGCTATTGCTGTATCTATCGATGATTTCCGTGTTTTTTGTTAAGACTTCTCTGGTGATGGTCTGGTTGTGGGAAGAGATTATATGTTCCTTAATGGAGCCCTGTTGCTTATGCATCGTTAATCGCCTGGAAAGAGATGTTGTTGTCTTGACTATATACTGAATTCTTTGAGGCTTACCGTCCCCAAGTGAGCATTTGAAGGCATAGACGACATTGGTGTCTTTTAAAGCGTTCTGCTTTGTGTCTGGAGAGTTTCTCATGAGTAGGTTGGCCGTTTTCTTGGTTTTATAGTAGATCGTCAGTTGTATCTTCTGATTTTTGTCTGTAGGGATAACGTTTCTATTAACAATATCTTTCAGGACCCTTTCCTCCGTTTTATGAGCTGTGGAAAAGAAGTTCCTGTAAAATAGTCTTATAGGGGGTACAGGTGTTGTGTTAGTTCCGTCTTCAGAGGTTGCATGGCGTTTCACCTTCCTTCTTATGATGTCTTCAACGAAACCATTGGAGAAGCTGTTGTTGACTAGGACCTGCCTTACCCTACAGAGTTCTTCATCGACTTGCTTCCATCCTGAGCTGTGGCTGAGAGCATGGTCGACATAAGCGTTAACGACACTCCTCTTGTACCTGTCTGGGCAGTCACTGTTGGCATTGAGGCACATTCCTATGTTTGTTTCCTTAGTGTAGACTGCAGTGTGGAAACCTCCGCTCCTTTCCATGACTGTTACATCTAGAAAGGGCAGCTTCCCATCCTTCTCCATCTCGTAAGTGAAACGCAACACAGAATTCCGCTCAAATGCCTCCTTCAGCTCCTGCAGATGTTTGACATCAGGTACCTGTGTAAAAATGTCGACCTTTGCCTTCAATTCCATTGAAGGCAAATGTCAACAAATTGATCGAAACTGTGAACGCCAAGAAATCCAGAGTCCACCTGCCAAAGATTATTGGGGAATATAAGCCTGGATACGCGTATGGAAATGTCAAGACACATAAGTCTGGAAACCCACTTCGGCAAATCATTAGCCAGATACCCACACCCATGTACAGACTGGCGAAGCGACTGAACGGCTTGCTGACTCTTTATGTCCCTTGCACCTTCAGCCTGAAATCTCCAAAGGATTTTGTTGACTTACTGCGGGGAACACGGGCCACAGGGATAAGAGCCTCATTGGACGTAGAATCACTGTTTACCAACGTACCTGTGGATGAAACAATTGGGATGATAGTGGACAGAGTGTAACGTGATCCGGCCTGTACTCCTCTTGACATACCATAAAACATTCTAAGGAAACTACTCCAAGCTTGTACTAAAGAGGTATCCTTCTTGAGCCCGGATGGGCACATGTATAAGCAAGTAGATGGGGTCGCCATGGGTTCTCCCCTAGGTGTCCTGTTTACGAACTTCTACATGGGTACCATCGAACAAAAATTCTTAGTCGACATGAACTTGAAACCGGCCATATACTGCAGGTATGTTGACAACATTTTTACACAGGTACCTGATGTCAGACATCTGCAGGAGCTGAAGGAGGCATTTGAGCGGAATTCTGTGTTGCGTTTCACTTACGAGATGGAGAAGGATGGGAAGCTGCCCTTTATAGATGTAACAGTCATGGAAAGGAGCGGAGGTTTCCACACTGCAGTCTACACTAAGGAAACAAACAGGAATGTGCCTCAATGCCAACAGTGACTGCCCAGACAGGTACAAGAGGAGTGTCGTTAACGCATATGTCGACCATGCTCTCAGCCACAGCTCAGGATGGAAGCAAGTCGATGAAGAACTCTGTAGGGTAAGGCAGGTCCTAGTCAACAATGGCTTCTCCAATGGTTTCGTTGAAGACATCATAAGAAGGAAGGGTAAATGCCATGCAACCTCTGAAGAGAGAACTAACACAACACCTGTACCCCCTATTAGACTATTTTACAGGAACTTCTTTTCCACAGCTCATAAAACGGAGGAAAGGGTCCTGAAAGATATTGTTAATAGAAACGTTATCCCTACAGACAAAAATCAGAAGATACAATTGACGATCTACTATAAAACCAAGAAAACGACCAACCTACTCATGAGAAACTCTCCAGACACAAAGCAGAACGCTTTAAAAGAGACCAACGTCGTCTATGCCTTCAAATGCCCACTTGGGGACTGTAAGCCTCAAAGAATTCATTATATAGGCAAGACAACAACATCTCTTTCCAGGCGATTAACGATGCATAAGCAACAGGGCTCCATTAAGGAACATATAATCTCTTCCCACAACCAGACCATCACCAGAGAAGTCTTAACAAAAAACACGGAAATCATCGATAGATACAGCGATAGCAGGCGGCTAGATATCTGCGAGGCACTACACATAAGGAAGTCGACACCAGCAATCAACAGCCAATTAATGCACAACTATATTCTACCCACTTCAAGACTCCGCACCAATATAGAAGCATCAAGAAATATGGGCCAATAGGCCCTTTGCAGTTACCTCCATTCTTCCCTTTAACTTACAAAACATTATGCCAATTGTTTCGTGTTCTGTCTTGTGTTGAAAGTTTGTTTTCACCTCATCCAAAACTGTTGTAACATATCACCTCACCCAAATACAGGTATAAAATCGAAGATGTTTAAACTCTGTTCAGTTATAGTTGTGTGTGTGTAAACTAAAGTCTTTGAAAATGTAATAAGTTTTACGAAACGCGCTCAAGTGCCGCGTCAGACTAGAAATAAAAATGAATTTTGGAGAATTGACTTTTCAGTTACCATCAACAGTGAAAAAAATATAAGAAACATTGAGAAAATTCGTGTTAGAATTATTAATCTTACTTTTTCGGTCATATTTAATAATATATGTCTACAGGAAAGACTGCTACCAAAATATACTAATATATTATATAAAATATATAATAATTTCACAATATACTAATCGCTTCATCCTAATATACTAACATTGTAAGAATATTTGAGATAGTACCCAATGAGGATTGAGAGAAGCTTACTGGGGTTAATTATTAACCCGGTTGAAATTCTAATCTTACAGAGCTCTAGTAATAAAAGAAATAAATTATACAATCGAGACACGTTCTCTCGTGCTTGGAGAATGCGGCAGTCCGATGCCTGGTTAATCCGTTCCACCACACAAATGCTGCTCAACTTGCACCTCCGAGAGACGCGCTTTTCCATCTTATAAGCACAAATATTGCATCTAAAGCGAGAGCACGGTGGTACGTCCATCTGTCTCTAGTGCCATGAGCTGACCCACTCCCCCGTGGCGGCGCGACGTCCTACCGCCTCAGTCACAGCTGATAGTAACGGCACCTCTTTAGGTGGAAATTTACGAATGAAATGAGGTAGGTGCTATTTATATATGATTATATTATTCTCAATTACTATGAACAGTTTTGTACTGTTTTTGGCGTCTTACTGCAAAGAATTAAGTAATTTGGGGAGTGTTATATTGAGTTCCCAGTATGATCATTCTCTTCCTCCATGAAGTACTTATTCATGGCGGTTTTAAACATTACTATAAAGAGAAAATCAAAGAATTCTATCTAGTCATTGATTAAACTCAATCTAAGATGGCAATCACAAATGAAAGCAGATTGCAGACGGAGTTTTATCAAGTGTTAGGCAAAGGAATAGTCACCGCGAACATGTGACAGCTGACGCAATCATGCCTTTGCATGTTCTAGACCTTCTAAACTTTCAATTATTAGACTATTAGTATGGTGAGTAAAATTAGTATCTTGAAACAACGTATTTACACTATTGTGTCAACGGTTAGTATTTGGGGTGTTGGAAATTTCCGACAATTCCAAGGGTAGGAAAACACGGGTCGCAGTTCACTGTTTAGTATTGGCGTCCACTGATCCCCCCTCGAAATCATAAACTTATATTTGAGTTAGTAGAGTGGTACGACTGTGCATACAGTACGGATGTGCTGTATTAAGCGTTACAGGTGTTAGGAACTTAGATTATCTGATCCTGTCAACCTCGATACATCTAACTACTATCTAAATTCTAACCTATCTAAGATTTGTCAGAGAATTAATTATTCAGTCCTTTAAGATCAAAGAGGCTTCTGAATCTACAGTGAGGTCAGTGACCTTGGTCGCTGTGACTTGTAATTGGTTAAGTTACTATCCACTGGTTTATCACTGGAGATCTATGATTCACCTTCAACCTTAATCGACGGATTCTTTGCATTCATGCATGATTAAAGTATTGTCTAAGTTTAAACTTGCACTGTCATGCAACAGCCCTTTCCAGACGAGTATTTGTTTCTAAAAGGCTGTTTTCTTCTGGAATTTCAGGTATATCTGGCGTCTGAGTGACCTCACATTCCGTCAATTCCAGACTAACTAATTTCTCTAAAGTTGTAAGGGTGGTAGTGCCTTGGCACTGAACCTTGAAAATTCTTAGAATTCCCTGGTGGTCTGGGTGAACAGAAGCAATATTGTCTATTGGCCACTCTGACCTTGTCCCGTCGCTATCAACCAAGACAAGATCACCTGGATTCAAACTAACTTTGTTGTATGGACTAACTGCTCCATAGTGATACTCTCTCAGAGCAGTTAGATACTCTCGAGTCCACGCGTCATTCCACCTACCTATCCCTCTGGAAAGATGTTTGTAACTCTGTCCTAAGTCGCTCCCTCTGACATAGGAGGGGTCTTTGGGCTCCTTGTCTTCTAGGGACACTAGAAAGCTAAGATGACCCCCATTTATCAGATGGGATAGACTTAAAGCTTCATGTTGTGAGAAATCATCAGAGAGGTAGGTTAGGGGTCGATTGTTGAACCGAGCTTCTATTTCTATGACAATGGTTTGGAGTTCCTGTAGGCTAATCTTTTGGCGATGTAAGGACTTTCTTAAACAAGGCTTAACAGTGCCTACCATGCATTCGTAGAACCCAGCGTGCTCTGTGGGGTATAAAGTTCCAGTGGCACTGTCTTTGTTTTAAGACTGGATATTCCTCTGGGTACTGGGTACCTCTCAATATCTCTCCCAGACATGCCTCACCTGCCACAAAGTTGTACCCATTATCCGAAATCATATACCTGGGGCAGGATCTATGGGCTGCAAACCTGCAAAAGGCTTGTTTGAATTCTTCTGTGCTCATGTCTGATGTCACTTCTAAGTGGACACCTCTTGTAGTGGCACTAGTAAAAAGGCAAACATAGGCTTTCACCGGAATCTTGTCCAGAGGGCCTGTAAGTGTAAGTGCTCCTGTGTAATCCTCCCCGGTGGTCTGAAAGGGACGAAGGTGGACAACTCGTTTTCTAGGGAGTAGCGGAGGTCCTGGGTATGGACACACCCGAGTATTATACCTCCAGCAGATCACACAAGATTTTACTATAGACTTAACAGTCTGATGACCTTGGGGAAGCCAGAGCTTCTGCCTTAACTCGGTGAGTGTCTAACACTCCACCATGCAAAGTGCCATATTCATGATAACGTGGAGTAATTAGTTTACTAATGAGGTGGTGATGGGGGAGAAGCATGGGACGTTTCACATCCAAGTCTACATCCGCATGTTGTAGACGTTTTCCACACTGTAAGATATTGTGGTTATCTGAGTCAATTCATAAACCCAAAAGATTTTACTAATTTTTCAGGGAGGTTATCACAATTTCTCCCATAAGTATCAGTCTAGGCTTGTTTGGCCCAATATTTTAATGGACTAGGGAATTGGCACTTGATCCCCTAGCCTATTGAGAAAGTCAAACCTTATTTGGGTTACCCCTAGTAATTTATTTAGTTTAGAGTATCGACTAGGAACCAAGGCTCGAGGGGGCTCTGGTGTCTCGGTGGGAACAGTGACATTGGTCACTATGACTTGTGGCTTTTGTTCAGACCACTGGCCACTGTTCAGGCCATGTAGCCACTGGGGTCCATGGAACCACATCTCGGCTTTGACTTATTGCCTTGACGTCAATCCTCTAGAAAGGTAGTCAGCTGGGTTTTCCTTATGGACACATGTAACTTAGCTCCGGCTGACAATTATCTTATCTCCCTAACACGATTGCTGATGTAGGGAGTTTTGTTATGATTGTTATTTACCCATTGTTAGACTGTCTCATTATCTCACCACAATACTATCTCAGAGAAGTTAATATTATTTAACGTCTTAGTCAGGTAATAAGCTAATTGAACCCCTACCAATAAAACTATTAATTTTAAGTGTGGCAATGATCACTTCTTTAATGGTGCCACTCTAGCTTTAGACGTGAGGTGTGTAGGCTGCTCATTACTCACTAGATATGCTACAGCGTCATATGCCTTTCACGAGGCATCGCAGAACACATGCAATCTGATAAGTTGTTCAGGGATTATAGTATTGCGAGGGAATTTAAAGTTATTAAGGACACTTAGATCCGTTGTTCTCTGCTGCCACTTCTCCTGCAAGTCACTGGGTAATGGATCATCCCAATCAAATTTGTTTTGTCAGCACTCCGGCATGAGGAGTTTGCCCTTAATTAAGATGGGGCTTATCAGACCCAATGGGTCAAATGGTTTGCTGACTAGAAACAATAATTTCCTCATGGTTGAACAAGTGTTGTTTGCTTCCACTGATTTTATGTTTAACTCATCAGAGGTAGTGTCCCATTCCACATCAAGTATCTTTAGTCTTTGAAGTATTTTGTAGTCTGGGTATTCAGTCTCTGTTAACGGATTCAATTGTTTATTATTGGAGGCCCACAACTGGAGAGGCCTATTGGCTCCTAACAGTTTGCAATTAGTCTCATTGTATATTTCAATCAGTTTAGATTTGTCATTGGTGGTCCCCTGGAAATTATCCACAAACAGATTATTACCAATTTCAGTCTTGTAAGGGCTATGGGACTTCTTCAAATGTGTATCCAATGTTGCCTGAAGCAGAAACGGAGAAGTAGCTCCAAACAAGACCGAGGCAAATCTGTATGTGACAGTTTCACTATGTGGATCATTAGGATCCTTAACCAAGAGGAATTTTGTGATATTTCGGTCTTCCTCTTGAAGATCTACTGTAAGGAATGCCTTGCTTATATGGACCATGTAGGCACAGATCCCTATGCAGAACCGTAACAACATATCATAGAGTCTTTGAGTTAGACTTGCGCCAGTTTGAAGGCAGCCATTCAATGAGACACTATTTGCCTTTGCCTTAACACTGCAGTTAAATGCAATTCTAATGAGTGTGGAAACTGTCGGAAAATCCGACACCATTTAATATATCATACAGACAGATAATTGCTGCTGTATTGTATAAACAAGTTACCCATAGAAAATGTAACTTGTAGTGAAACATTCTGTCTATAGAAAACGGAATATCAATACCACACACTATTATAAATTCACCACCTATTATGGTGGGAATTATTCTTAAATACATTAGTCTTTGGACTTTACCATCATTAAAACTTCTCATATAAATTAATTTAATTATCAGAATTAAAGTAGAGTATATGTGACCCTTCTATCACTTACTGTCATCTGGACAATGTAGGCCAGTAGCGTCAGTGAGGAAGGAGGGGCAGCCATTGTTTGACTAAGACCAGAGGCTCACGGGAGCAAATACGGCTCCTGGTAATTTTACTTGGACGAAGTGTTATGGAAACCAAAGGTGTACCATTATCAACACGCTGTCAACAAATTCAAGTTAAGTGTTCTACCGAAACCCATTTATCTATCATTTATGGCCATTAATGTCATTAGATAGGGTGAGCCTGTTAGAGCATAAGATCGCCTCATACTAAAGGTAATTAAGCCCAGGTCTTCATGGTTCCTTGTACAGTGTTTTCTCTGATATACCTGTCATATACTAGGATTCTGGCTTCACAGCTAGCGCCCTTTTGACAGGTCAAGACGTGGAAGCATGCTTTGTGCATCAGTTACCAGGATGATGGAAGCTACCTCAAAGAGGGAAAATGTGGTGTCTACATCCTGGTTATACCTGGTGGACTAAGGCCTGCTGTACAAATAAGATAAGGAACCTCTTCAATGTATGTAGTCTAATACTGTAGTTTGATTGGCTGCATATATATAAATTTAATAAACCCCCCTAATGTGTAGAGGATCGATTTGTGAGATTATTGCAGAAATACAGTCCACTTATCATTATACAAATTGCTATCGAAGTATATAAATTAACGTAAATATAAATTCTATATAAATTCATATAAATTAAATAAATATAAATCTCACAGGTCGGTTCCCACATTAATTGGACCTTCAGAACCGGATTATTTGGTCCTTTGAATCCACATTTGGTCATCTTAGTACTGGATGAACCAGTTAACCAGTGGATTCAATAAATATACTAGTGCAGTGTGATTTAAACAAAGGCCAGCAAAGACGGCGGCGTTGCCTCAAGCGAAGTTCACGAGCCCCGCTCAGTTCAGATCAGCCTCATCAGCGGTTTCATGCACACCCACAGATTTGGTGGCGTGTTATTCTGTGAAATGACAGCGCTAATATTGAAGCCAGCCAAAGTAGTGGCTGTGGTGTCGCGAGATTGTTCACGGATTTCGTTGTGTTAAATTTCGCGAGAGATTATCCACGAATTTTGTGGACTTTATTTCGCGAGGTCACTAATAATATTTAATACTTCTTGATAATATTAGAAGTTTCATAGAGGCTAATTAAGAGGCTATTATCAATAATTGTGTATATTATTTCTCCAAAATAGAGAATTATTTAATATATATTGCACTAGTGATCACAGTATAATATTTACTAATTGCCAACCCACAACAGGGTAGGATATTACCATAGTCAGTTGTACTATATTGAATAACCTAACACCATTAATGAATGGTCCAGACCCTATTTTGGGTGTAATTTTTATCAACTCGAGTTGAGTTGTATATATAATAATTTACTTAAGATCATTACACCTTTGAGTGATTAATTAGTGTCTATTCCATCCTAGGGTGATATAGAAGATATAGAAGAGCTAACCTAAAGGTACTTCCAGTGACACTGGTTTATCACTCAAATCATTAGTGTGTATGATTGTATATATATAATGTGTGTTAATTTTAAGTGCTAACCTCTAGTAGAGGTAGGATTATTGCCTAGTGAGTACAGAATTTACCCTAGGCTACCATCAGTACTTGTTCAGTATTATGAGCGACCCAAGTACAAGCCCCACAAGGCTTCACCAACTAGCCAGTATGGATAATGCAGGGAGAATGAGAAGAACCCTTACAGGTCTTAAAGGCCACTTAACAAGACAGATCAAGAAATGTGATGATTTGTCACAACAATCAACAGTTGATTATGCTGACCTGGAAAGCTATTATCAAGCAGCTGCAGGTAAATTTGAGCAAATCAAATGCCAAATAGCAACATATGTGGCTGAACTTGCCAACACCAATTTGTCAGAAACAGAAATAAATGACATTATGGTTGATCTTGCGAATTATGAAGATCACACTCAGGCCACGTTACAGCCTTATGTCAAATTAATTGCCCAGAACAAGGCAACAGCAACAACAACAACAGTTGCATCTAATACGAGTCAAGCAGAAGCTCGACTCCCTCCAATTAATTTACCCACTTTCTCAGGAAAAGATGAGGAAGATTGGGACGAATTTTGGAACAAATTCGTTGACCTTGTAGACTCAAAACAATCTTTACCAAAGAGTAGTAAATTCTCTTATTTGCAAGGCCAATTATCAGGTGAGGCTAAAACAGTAGTATCCCATCTGAGATTAACTAATGACGGCTATGATCTGGCAGTAAAACTCCTCAAGGATAATTATGGTGATCCAGAAGTAAGAACATCACATTTAGTTCATGAGCTGTTGCATTTACTCCCACCGGAGGCTTCAGCTGATTCACTCCAAGTCTTCAAGCTGGAGGTAGAATCATTGATCAATGCCCTCAGCCTGACAGCAGATACAAACGGGGCTGAGTGGGTCTTGAAAATAATTGTCCAGGAGAAAATACCTAGGGACATATTGAGACAAATGAGTGCTCATTACAATAAAAGCATCTTATCCATGAATGAAATATCTGAAGGTTTAAAGTCAGTAGTTCATCAATTACGAACACATGACAAATTAAAACCACCAAGTAAACCCTCAGAAACCAATAATAGTAAACCACAGAGTACCAAAGGTACTCCAAATCAATCTAGACAATATAATTCAACACCAAAGTGGAACAGTAGCAGTGTGGGCGTATATGCAGTGGGACCCTCCAAGCCTATAGTTACTGTGTCACCCAAGAACGTGACACCAAAGGGTACTGGAAGCTATGGAACATGTTTGTTCTGCAATGAGAAACATTCAATGTACCACTGCTCTAATTTTCCTGATAGTGACGCCCGTGTTGAGCGACTCAAAGATTTGCAACATTGCACGAGGTGCCTCAGGAAACATAACATCAAGGACTGTGAGACCCAATTACACACCTGTAATAGGTGTAACAAAGGTCAGCACCATGCAGCATTGTGCAGAGACACCAAAACAACGTCTCCAAACCCCAAGGTGGAAGATAGCATTCCCACCACAGTACAGTACTGCAAGGTGCAACAAACAAAGAGTGTCCAATCGGCAAAGTCTAAAGGTAATACGACTTTGCCTACTGCCCAAATTACCATCCTGAATAAGAGGGCCAAGGTCCATACCCGTGGGTTGTTTGACCAAGGGTCCCAGAGAACATTTGTCACTAAAAGGCTGGCAGATGAACTACAATTAAAGCCTGTAGCCCAGATGTCATTCAACATCTCAGGGTTTGTAACAGATGCAGGCCCTCAAGTCTACCAGGTGGTACAACCATCAGTACGTTTAGGCAGGTACGTCTGTAGAGTACAAGCCATTGTGGTGGACAAAATACCAGTAGACCTACAAGTTCAAGGTCTGAGAGCAACAGCCAAATTCCTGAGAAATAGAGGAATAAAATTGGCAGATAATATTAAGTCTGATCACCTCACCGACTTCGGTCTCCTTGTAGGGACAGACTATTGTCATCGATTCATCGGTAGCCCTACTAAATATCAGGGTATAACCATGTTAAAATCTGCAGGAGGTAAATTACTCTCAGGCCCAGTATCAAGCCTGAGGAGACCTATGGCTGCAGATAAACAATACTAGTAGAAACCAAAATTTGTCAGCTGATTATATTTCTCCAGTAGCATTATACTAAGGAGATTACAGCTGACTATACCAACAGAGGTTGATGTTAGTATCATCATTTGAAGCTGAAGATGAGTTCATGGGCCTCAGTGGCAAATCACTGAACAGTAGCCTAAAACAGCTACAAGTCACTGCGACCAATGTCACTGAACCCACTGTAGTCTCAGAACCATACTTTACTTTAATGATGAGCTATTCAATCTTCTGAATCAATTAACTAAATTAAACCCCAATAAATCTGATGACTGATTTGATACATTTATTATTTAATCAAGATGTATTCCATGAGCCTCAGTGTTTATATATCAGTGACCAGTTACCTGAACAAACTTCAAGTTATATCTAATGTCACTGATCTCACTGCAGTCCCTGAATCATACTTGACTGTAGTACTTGATCACATTCAGTCTTCTGGGTTAAATAATATGTATTTAGGCTTGAATATTAGCCTTTCAAGAGTTGACAGGGAAATGAAATCGCATTAGACTCTAACCCCTGCAACTCTAGTACGGGACATCCGTCCTGTACGAACAGACGCATAAATGTGTGATTACTAACTATTAACATCAAATTAATCTAATAATTCGAAGGAGGAGTATCAGTGTTCGTCTGTTCTAAAGAGGACTTCGACCCGTGAGCAGCCCCTGGGGAATTATGTTGGAAAATCCGACACCATTTAATATATCATACAGACAGATAATTGCTGCTGTATTGTATAAACAAATTACCCATAGAAAATGTAACTTGTAGTGGAACATTCTGTCTATAGAAAATGGAATATCATTACCACACACTATTATAAATTCACCACCTATTATGGTGGGAATTATTCTTAAATACATTAGTCTTTGGACTTTACCATCATAAAAACATCGCATATAAATTAACTTAATTATCAGAATTAAAGTAGAGTAAATGTGACCCTTCTATCACTTACTGTCATCTGGACAATGTAGGCCAGTAGCATCAGTGAGGAAGGAGGGGCAGCCATTGTTTGACTAAGACCAGAGGCTCACGGGAGCAAATACGGCTCCTGGTAATTTTACTTGGACGAAGTGTTATGGAAACCAAAGGTGTACCATTATCAACACGCTGTCAACAAATTCAAGTTAAGTGTTCTACCGAAACCCATTTATCAATCATTTATGGCCATTAATGTCATTAGATAGGGTGGACCGGTTAGAGCATAAGATCGCCTCATACTAAAGGTAATTAAGCCCAGGTCTTCATGGTTCCTTGTACAGTGTTTTCTCTGATATACCTGTCATATACTAGGATTCTGGTTTCACAGCTAGCGCCCTTTTGACAGGTCAAGACGAGGAAGCATGCTTTGTGCATCAGTTACCAGGGTGATGGAAGCTACCTCAAAGAGGGAAAATGTGGTGTCTACATCCTGGTTATACCTGGTGGACTAAGGCCTGCTGTACAAATAAGATAAGGAACCTCTTCAATGTATGTAGTATAATACTGTAGTTTGATTGGCTGCATATATATAAATTTAATAAACCCCCCTAATGTGTAGAGGATCGATTTGTGAGATTATGAGATTATTGCAGAAATACAGTCCACTTATCATTATACAAATTGCTATCGAAGTATATAAATTAACGTAAATATAAATTCTATATAAATTCATATAAATTAAATAAATATAAATCTCACAGGTCGGTTCCCACAGAAACTGAATCTTTCAGCACGGCGTGGTGAGGCAAGTACTGTCCCTCCTTAGAGTTGTCATTTTCGACAATTTCAATGAACTTGTTGTCAAGTTGTTGTTGTATCAGCTCATGGTACAGTTTTAATTTATCAGGTTGCTTATTCAATCGAGCTACTTGAGATTTCAATTGACTTAGTGCCATGAAATGGTTTACTGGTAGTTGCTGATGCAGGCGATGAGTCACAATAATGTGGCTAAAGTATGTTGACCAGACCACACACTAGAAGGTGAAGGGACGACGACGTTTCGGTCCGTCCTGGACCATTCTCAAGTCGATTGTGAGAGTCATTCTCACAATTGACTTGAGAATGGTCCAAGACAGACCGAAACGTCGTCGTCCCTTCACCTTCTAGTGTGTGGTCTGGTCAACAAAGTTGCTGATGATTTAACTTCCATAGAAGTGTGATCCAGTACTGATTCTCCTAATAGATAACTGAATCAAGATATTGTTGGCAGATCCAGGTATCATTAGGACTGGCTGGTTCAGGGACGATGCCTAAGGTGTCTAGATCCCATAATTTAAGTTTGGGGGATCAGAGTCATCCTCAGGCATGTCTCTGAACTTAAGTGGTGACTGCTCTAGGTCTAGTCATGCAACCATTACTGGATTGACTTGTTGGCTGGCCACCGACGTGGGTTGTCTCTGTTGCAACACTGGTCCAGTGAGCAATTTGCCTCTGGCAGATAGTAACAGATTTCATTCCCTGTTGTTTGGTGCATCCACTAATGAAGTTATAATAATAGTCTAAACCCATAAGTATGCCGACATCGGTGAGGTGGTAAGACTTGATCTTATATTCGGCCGACTTAACTCCTTTACTCTGAAGGAGTTTGGCTGTGTTCCTTAGACCCTGAACTAAGGTCAGATGGGATTTTGTTTTCTACTATAGCTTGCACGGGGCAGGTATAGCCTCCTAGGCATACCAGAGCTCTTACTACTATATATTCTTGGGGCCCAGTATTTGTCAGGAATCCTGAGATGTTCAATTTTACTTGTTGCAAGGTTTTGAGTTTCAATTAGTTCGCGACATGTTAGGTGATGAACGTTTTCTGTGACCCTTGGTCGAAGAGACCACGTGTAGTGATCTTGGATCTCTTATTCGTTAGCAGCAACTGGGCAGTAGGTAAAGTTGTATTGTTGTCAGATTTGGTGAGCACATTAACCTCCTGTCGTACCTAGCAGTACTGCACGGTGGTGGAAGTTTCTTGTTCCACCTGGAGTTTAGGCGATTTTGGTCTAATGATGCCACACAATACAAAATGGTGCTGACCCTTTTGGCACCTGTTACATGTGTGTAATGGTGTTGTACAGGTACTGGGATTATGTTGCCTCAAGCATCTGGTGCATTTGTGCAGCTCCTTGAAACGCTTTACTCTGGAGGTACGATCAGAATAAGTTTGGCATTGATAAATAGTGTTCTTGACAGAACAAATAGCCTCTCCAACCTGTAGTAGTCTTAGGAGTCACAGCCTTGGGTGACACATCGACTACAGGTTTGGTTGGACTTACTGTATGTGCACCTACATTGCTACTCTTCCACACTGAAGTGGAAGTGGATGTTTTAGGTTTATGTTATTTAATCGGCATGATTTTTTATTTCACTGATTTAACAGTGATTGAAGGCAGCCATTAGGTTTCAGATTAGGGTCAGATTATATTTTATCATGAGCCTTCATTCTGTTAACAATAATTCTCAATCCCTCGAAAATCTCATCAAGGGAAAGGTCTTCTGTTTTATAATGGGAGCAGATTTCTTCTAAAATATCTCAAGGATGTTTTTTCTGAAGGAGCAATTTCAGTGGCCATTCTGAAACTGGCGCGTTTACCTTTGTGCCTAATGCTTGCACAATGGACTCCACTTCCAACCTAAACTCTTGAAGGGAGTCTGGTCGATTGCTAGGTGGACTTATATACTCTAATTGATAGAAAAGATTAGCTACACTTAACTCTTTGTTGCAGTAGTTAACCTCTAACAAGTGTATAGTTATATCATAATTGTTGTCATCAAGAGACAAATTAGCTATAACATTCTTAGCTTGCCCTTTGAGGAGACTTTGAAGGTATGTGAATTTAGTCACCTTTGATATGGATGCGAATGTATATGTGTATTAAAGGATATCCAAAAAGTATCCCAATTCTCCTCATCCAGTCCAGTAAAGGTCGGTAAGTCTAAAGGAGGTAAACATGCCTCTGTTTGAGCTATACTGGGTTGGGACACTGTTATGCTAGGTGCTACTTTGTGTGCATTCAATAAATTAAGTATAGGATTGAACTTTTCTTTTCATCCTCATACATGGCTAATTCTGCTATGATGCGGTCTACTCATCAGGATCGGTGTCACTGTCATTCAGTACACTGAATGTACTGATGTATGTACTGAAAGTACTGAATGAATGACAAATCATAGTCCTGATTTGTTCAAATTTACAACTGGCTACTCTTAGAGTAGCCAGTAGTAAATTCTAGTTGATTATAATCAACTGGGGATTCCTTTGATAAGTTTCAGACTTATTGAGTAATCCTGTCTCGTGACCTTCAAGGCCTATCAAGGATCTCTTTAAAATTAGGAATACCATAATTATGTTACTTTCTGATTACATTTTTTGTGTGTGGATAGGCAGGCAGGAAGGTTACTCAGTAGACAAAATATTGAAGTTCTTGCGAGGCAGGATCAGGTATAACATTTGGGGTTTAAGGCTCATGCTCGCTGATGATATGGAAAATTTGTTTACTGAGAATTATATAAAATATATATAAATGTAATAATTTCCCCTGTATTTTAATGTAAATTTATTCTCCATTTTTTGTAAATCGTTTATAGGTAAATATGTATAACATTCATTTTTTTCTAAAGATCTTGTTCTGTACTACTGAAACACTTGTTCACTAAGAATTGTAATGTATAATTGGCTTGTAAAACTTATGTATATGTCATTTATATTGTATTTTCTTAAATAAAGATAAAAAAAAACTCTCAGGAGTAGCCATGTTGGCTTGGTGTTCAAGCCTTGTTGGGCCTGTGAGGTTATTACTGTTATAGCTGGGGTACTTGCTCATATGGCTGAAAGAAGTGGTGTGGTTATAGCCTAGTATGCAATTTCCTACACTAGGCTATATCATAAGAACAAAGGTAACTGAAGAAGGCTTATTGGCCCATACGAGGCAGCTCCTGTTACGTGGTAATTGATTCCACAAATCAACAACCATGTTACCGAACCAGTATTTATTAAGTCTTTCCTAAATCTAAACTTATCCAATTTATTATCCTTCCGTACGTAAAGGTTTACATACAAATTAAATATTAACTATATAGAAGATTTATATATAGGTTTATATATATACATCTATATAGAAGATGAGTGATACTTGGTGTCACTACAGGTTGTACCGCGGGTTAGTCCTTCATTTTCGCCTTTGGTTGGAATTGTGATACCTTGTAGCACCCAAAGATGAACACAATAAAGAAAAATAATAATAATGATAAATATGGTAAATATGAAAAACACAATTTGTATAATTAATTATTCCCTAATTTGGGTCTGTACAATATTAAATGTTGGTTAGGCTGTACATTCCTTAGTACAGTACTAGCTGAATAATAACCCTACCCTAGTGGGTTAGTGGGAGAAAAATAGATTATGCTAGGTTGATCAACACTTAGCTAAGCTCTAGCCTAAGTTGTCGTACTAATATCTGAGAGTTAGCTGAAAATTAAAATATACAAGAATGTGCAGAATATTGCAAATAACAAATTTTTTTATGATTTTGTTAATATAGGAAATATACACAGTTTATATGGTAAAATATATACACAAATTACGTTTGGCCTTCTCGCCACAACCTCCTATGGTATTTGATAGTATTAATTAATTTGTTAGCCACATGTGCTCGTGATTCACGTGAAAGGTGAATTCCGTCTGAGAAAATATTTTCACAGAATGGTCGAGCTGTAAAATGTATAAAAGAGGCTTCCAATCGGACACTTCTTCTGAGATGATAGTTCATGTAATTGGCTGTGTGTGCGTTAGTGAACCTCTCAGCTCACGCCCCAACGATTATTTCTTGTTGGCTATGTGAATCCAGAAGCCATAACTTAATAAATGCAAGATTATCAGAAGTAGCGTCTGGCAGATTATAGTAAAATGCAGTACATTTGAAAGGTGTTGACTAAAAGACGCTTTTTTTGGTAACAATAACAGTTTATTAACAGGTGGGTGGGTGCAGGGGGCACTATTTATACCCGGTGGTGATGACGTCACGTCTTGTGTCAACGAGGGCAGTAACAAGTAGCTGCCGGTAACAGCTAGTGTGTGGCTGCACAACAGCTGGGTAGAGGCTGTATAACTGCTAGTTAGAGGCAGCACACTGCTTGGTAGAGGTGGCTAACTACTAGTTTGTGGAGGCACTCTGCCTACCAGCAAACCGTACCAGGCACTGGATGGTGGGGAGTGCGGCAGGTGGAGTATCCCTTGGTCTTGGCTGACATAGAGGTGGACTTCCAGTGTGATGACTTGGAAGGTGAGTGAGAGAGGCAGTTACACTGCTATCCAGGGGATTTACGTGACAGCTCCTCCCCGAAGCCTCTTCTTATTGCCTGAGATGTCGATGTTGGAAGCGGGAGGTTTCACTTCATGAACACAGGATAGTGCATCTGCAACTATGTTGTCCAATCCTATGATATAGAAGATCTGGAAGTTATAATTCTGTAGCTACAAGGCCCAACAAAGTAGACGCTGGTTGGAGATTTGGGCTTGTTGTAGAAAACGAAGAGGATAGTAGTCTGAATATATAGTGATGGGTTAATGTCTTTGAAGGTAAGGTTCATATCGTTGCAAGCATCGAATGATGGCGAGTAGCTCCTTCTCTATAGTGCTGTAGTTTTGTTGGTGAGGCTTCAGCTTGAGGCTGCAATAGCTGACTGGTAGGACGTCTCCCTCTCCCTCTTGCATCAGGACACCCCCAATGCCGGTGCTGCTGGCATCAACATTAAGGATGAAGAGTTCACATCTGGCGAGGCGAGAATAGGATTAGTACACAGCAAAGTTTTCAATTGATCGAAAGCAATGGATTGTGAGGTGGTCCAAATATATTTCCTTTTAGGGCTGGTAAGGTTGATTAGAGGTGTGTGTGTGGCAACTGTTCAAAAATTCTTGCAAAACCTACGGTAATATGACGCCGAATCCATAAAATCTCATAAGTTGTTTACGAGCAGTTGGCTGTGGATATTGGTGAATGGCTTGAAGTTGTATGTCCAAAGGTGCTATGCTTTCACTACCTATGACATGACCAAGATATTTTACTTTACCTTTGGCAAACGTGAACTTGCCCAAATTAATGGTGAGACCAGTTTGGAGAAGCTTGTAGAATAGTCGCTGTTGCTGGTGTAGATGTTCTTCCCACGAGTGGGTCGCTACAACGATGTCGTCCAGGTAGGCGTAGGTGTCGTCAAGGTCTTGGATGACGAGGTTGACAGCTCGCTGGAAGGCAGCTGGGGCATTGCAGAGTCCAAAAGGTAAGCGTTCGTATCTAAATACGCCAAAAGGAGTGGTAAAAGCAAAGTTGTTTTTAGCACGTTCAGAAAAACTTATTTGGTAATAGTTCAATTTGAGATAAGAATTTAGCGTTACGTATGGCATCTAAGATGTCGCCGATGCAACATGGGTTAGAATCCTTAAATGTGAGAATTTACGCTTCTGTAATCGGTGCACAGCCTTACCTTGCCATATGGTCTGGGAGCCAGTATGTATGGTGAAGCCCAAGGAGACTCACAAGGTGTCGCTAATCCACTGCTGAGTAGGTACTTTACTTCTGCGAACATGGCTTCTCTCTTTTGTAGACTGATGCAGTAGTAAGGTTGACGGATGGGCATCGTATCAGGAAGCTGCTGGATGTCGTGTTGCACAAAATTACCTTCCTGAAGAGTGTCTTGAAACAGTTCTTTCTGGGTGAGATTACTTTGATCATAGGACCACTATTATCAGAATGTTGTAGGTATTTGAGGAGATCTTTTACTATGTCACCGTTAGATGTCACGGTGTTCATGTTATCAGTACACTCAGATGGAGAAGTAGCAGGATATGTGTCACTGTTGGAATATCCCTCTGTAAAAGTGGATACTTTAGTAGTACCGGTGGAGGATTACCGTGAAAGATTTTGAGTAGGTTGACGTGGCAGAGTTGTGTCTTGCAACGCCGGTCCGGAGTCGCTAAAATGTAGTTGTTGTTATCACATTCTTTGATGCGATAAGGTCCTGAAAAATTACTGTGAAATGGAGAGGTTGGGATAGAAAAATATGCCAGGACGAAGTCTCCTACATTAAACTGTCTTACCTTAGTGTTCTTGTCAAAGTGTGCTTTCATCTTATGTTGGGAGGTCAGTAAATTAACACTAGCAAACTTATGTATTTGTTCAAGTTTGTCTCAAGTTTTTAAGAAACTGAGGCACATTAAGGGAATCACTGAAGGTGGTTAACGTCAAGGAATATTTAAAAGCTTTAAGAGGACCACGACATTTACGACCGTAGAACATCTCATAAGGAGATACTCCAAGGGACGCATTAGGAAGACTTCTGAAAATACCCATAAAGAGATCTAATTGCTTATCCCAATAGTTCTCAGTATCAATACAAAATTTCTTTAACAAAGACTTAATTGTTTGATGGCTACGTTCCAGAGATCCCTGTGAAGCAGGATGATATGGACTGGACAAGACTTGGGTGATGTTAAATTCCTGTAGAGTTTTCTTGAACAACTCACTGGTGAAATTAGTTCCACAGTCACTTTGTATCTCTTTCGGGAAACCACACTGAGTAAAGATCTTCAACAGATGCTTGACAACTGTACCTGCTTAATGTTATTGACGGGAACTGCTATTGGGAACCTGGTGGTAGGACACATTATAGTGATGATGTACATGTTGCCTGCGTGGGGTTTTGGTAAGGGTACAAGCAGTCTATAATGAGTTTAAAAAATGGTTCTGAAGGTACAGGAATAGGGATGTGGTGCCTTTGAAATAGGAACAATAGGTTTACCTGCCATTTGACATGTATGACTAGCTTAACAAAGGTCTTTGCATCTCGTGCCATGCCGGGCCAAAAATAGCCCTATAGGAGTGCATTATAGGTTTTATTGATGCCATAATGAGACTTCGGGCCATGAGCTAGAAAGAACATAAGAACATAGGAACATAAGAACATAGGAACATAAGAACAAAGGTAACTGCAGTAGGCCTATTGGCTCATACGAGGCAGCTCCTATCTATAATCACCCAATCCCACTCATATACATGTCCAACCCGCGCTTGAAACAATCGAGGGACCCCACCTCCACCACGTTACCCGGTAATTGTGTCCACAAATCAACAACCCTGTTACCGAACCAGTATTTACCCAAGTCTATTCCTAAATCTAAATTTATGCAATTTATACCCCATTGTTTCATGTTCTGTCTTGTGTTGATACTTTTTATACTCTAGTAATATCCCCTTTGTTGTGTCCATTCATCCACTTGTAAACCTCTATCATGTCACCCCTAACTCTTCGCCTTTCCAGTGAATGCAATTTAAGCTTTGTTAATCTTTCTTCATATAAAAGATTTCTAATTTGGGGAATTAGCTTAGTCATCATATGCTGGACACGTTCAAGTGAATTTATATCCATTCTATAGTACGGCGACCAAAACTGAACTGCATAATCTAAATGGGGCCTAACCAGAGCAAGATATAGCTGAAGAATCACACCAGGTGTCTTGTTACTCACGCTTTGATTAATAAATCCCAGAGTCCTATTTGCCTTATTACGAACATTCATGCATTGATCCTTTTGTTTTAAATTCTTACTAATCATAACTCCCAGATCCCTTTCGCAATCCGACTTCGCAATCTCAACACCATCTAGCTCGTATCTTGTAACTCTATCATCATTACCTAGCCCCAGAACTTTACACTTATCAGCAGTCTCAAAGATAATCTCTTTTCTTAAAGATGTTGGAACCACTGATTCACATTAACCTAATCATCCTCTGCCTTGAGGTTCACGGGTCTATATTTACGGGACTGTATTTAATGTGTCAATATAAAACCCTGTCAGTGATGTCAGATTGTTGTAACTTACGGAACTCCAACTGGTTGAGATTAGGAGGGAGGCCTCGCACTTCTTGAGGGAGGCCTCGCACGTCTTGAGGGAGGCCTCGCACGTCTTGAGGGAGGCCTCGCACGTCTTGAGGGAGGCCTCGCACGTCTTGAGGGAGGCCTCGCACTTCTTGAGGGAGGCCTCGCACGTCTTGAGGGAGGCCTCGCACGTCTTGAGGGAGGCCTCGCACGTCTTGAGGGAGGCCTCGCACTTCTTGAGGGAGGCCTCGCACGTCTTGAGGGAGGCCTCGCACGTCTTGAGGGAGGCCTCGCACGTCTTGAGGGACAACTGCTGCTACTACTTGTTGTGGCTGAGTGGCTTGAGCCCGGGTAGTCACTAGAACAGGCTGGGAGAAGTCTGCTGATTCTTCTGTCACGGTTACATCTTCCTCTGCTGCATAAGTCATGGCGGGATCTTCTTCCGTGGCTGAGTGACATACCCGGGGTTTGTTGCAGATGATCAAGTTGGCGGAGACTTGCTGGTTGGTCAAGTCGTTGCCCAGGAGAAGTTGAATTCCTGGTGTGGAAAATTCCACTCACCATATCAATTATTATCTAAGGAATGTAATATTTCCTTAACATATCTATAATTTAGCTCAGAATCATATCTACTGATGATTTAAGGATCATCTTTATCTACATTAGCAGCCTACATGACCATGTGATCAAGTACACTATTGAGCTCAATGTTTATGTTACATTGTACATGTGTTCTCCAGAATCTAGAAGCTTCCAGGTCATGAAAAATATTGCTGGAACCAAATTTATAGCTTCCAGTGATGTAATTTCAAAATCCTTAATAAAGAACAAATGGTACTCTCATGTACTGCCAATAATCTATAAATCCACTAAGTAATCATCTTGTGATATAATTTAATCCCAATAATCAGTCTAAATAATGAAAATAATCATTTTATAAACATTGCCGCCGCCCTGCCTGACGCCACGGGCAGACGCCGGTGGGGCACGCAACCTGTCCTCTTAAACAGAACGTCGCTTTTGGCCGTTTGCCCGTATGGCCGAATATGGACATTATTTGAAAATGAAAAAAAAATGAATATAAATTTGGGATTTTTTTTTCAACAACAATAAGTCAAGGGTCCTCTGATAGGTTAGGTGGGCAAGAAATTCTCATAAAGTTTCAAAACGGTATGAAAAACGTTAATGGAAAGAATCCTTTTCTAAGCTTGCCGAGTAAACCGGACGACTCAAACAGAAAACGGAACAGTACGTCACTTTTGTGAGTCGATTTCATTTCAAATTATGTCCAAATTTGGCCATAGCGCGCATACCAGCCAAAAGAGACGTTATTTTTAAGAGGCCTCACGCGGCCCGTGTTTACATCCAGGAGTGCACACGTGTCTAGGGCTGTAGACTTTCTCAGCCAGATATTTACACACAACTATTGATAATCTTCAGTAATAGCTCCCTTAATACTGGGAGAGTGTCTGAACTGTATGTAGGGAGGAATCCCTGGTACATATATCCAAAATCAAGAGTGTGGAGGTCCACCGGCTAGTGAGGCACCACCTCATCTACCAAGTGAGACGCAACAACGGCCACGCCATATCTGAGCAAGGAACTAGAATCCTTTACAGCAATGCTGTGACATCCAAATCATCATCATTAAGCAGCCATATTCATCATTAAAATACAGAGCCTGATCTCAGCAAGAGAGACACCATCTGGCTACTATCGGATAGGCTCCGGTTCTCAATTCTGGATAAGTTATTAATTGTTTTCGAGCGTAGATTGGCCAATTAGTATGCTTTAGGACAGTAATGCATCCATATATATAAATTGAGAGTCGTTAGGCAGCATGGCAACGCCTCATCGTCAGTAAGTTCTGACCTACTCATGCAGCGAGCTTATATTGCTGAATATCCATATCTTGTGTATATAATTCTTTATTATAACTTATTATACATTTAATTACCTTATCCATTAATCTTAATTTATCAAGTTACTTTATTTTATTGCATATAATATTTTTTATGCAAATTTACATATATCTTTGTGTAATTATATCATGTTGTGTGCACTAGCACATTCTTATTGAGTGCTATATAATTCCTAGGACTAGGTTAGACAGTGTATACTGTTCAGGTCCTAGATCATGAACCTTACCAGTGTTTGCAGTCATAGAGCTGTTTTATCACAGCCTTGTTTAAATTTACAAGTTAAATGTGAGAGTCTACCTGTAGGTAATGTGTAGTTCTGCAATTGATGTCCAAGGTCAGTCTTAAGGACCGTACCTGCTATTAAACCCCCTATACATTACGTCCTCCTTGATGGAGTGATAGACGGCCGACAGGCCTTAATAAAAAAATATATACAGCCGCTACAATACCAGTATCAAGTTCACAGAGGAGTGGACTTACAATCCAGCATAGGAACCTTGCATTTAGATAAGTCTAATTCTTTTGCACCTTTTTAATAAATTAATTTTTTAGTTTCACATTTTTCGTTCCAATGGAATTCTCCTCTTATGTCAATCCTGGTATATTTCCCCACACTTGGCATGGGAATAGGTTTTTCCCGAATTGCGACATGTACCTACCTACGAATGAACAGACACTCCAGGTGGACTGTGACGAGCGGGTATGGTGTAGTTGCAGTGAGGTCAGTGATGAAGACTGTTTCTCCCGTGTAGTTGAGTTGAGGTGCAGCGGCTTTTAGTAGAATATACTGTAGCGAAGCTGTGTCCCTCAAGATGCGTATGGAGCTCTTACCCTCGAAATCTCTACCGTTGGAGGATACAGTTCCTACATACACACGTCTGTCCAATAAAGCAAGCTCAATAACGGGAACATTTACATGTAACACAGGCTTAGATGGTTGAAGCTTAGGCTTATGTGAAGCAGTGCTAGTAGTTATGAAATTAGGGTTAGGACATTTATCAATAAGGTGTTGATAAGTTTTACAGTACCTGCAGTAAAGTGAATAGTTAATGTCTTTATGACTTGCTTGAGATGGACCATGACTGGACCAAGATGGTTTACTGGAATATGAATCAAAAGATCTATGGATTGGATTGGACTGTATCAGCTGACTGGGCACATTTATTGATGTCCGTCTCTCCCTTATCTGCAAGGTGTGATGAATATCTCAACAAGGTGGGTGCGGGAGTGATGAATATATCAACAAGGTGGGTGCTGGAGTGATGAATATATCAACAAGGTGGGTGCTGGAGTGATGAATATCTCAACAAGGTGGGTGCTGGAGTGATGAATATCTCAACAAGGTGGGTGCTGGAGTGATGAATGTATCAACAAGGTGGGTGCTGGAGTGATGAATATCTCAACAAGGTGGGTGCTGGAGTGATGAATATCTCAACAAGGTGGGTGCTGGAGTGATGAATATCTCAACAAGGTGGGTGCTGGAGTGATGAATGTATCAACAAGGTGGGTGCTGGAGTGATGAATATCTCAACAAGGTGGGTGCTGGAGTGATGAATGTATCAACAAGGTGGGTGCTGGAGTGATGAATATCTCAACAAGGTGGGTGCTGGAGTGATGAATATCTCAACAAGGTGGGTGCTGGAGTGATGAATATCTCAACAAGGTGGGTGCTGGAGTGATGAATGTATCAACAAGGTGGATGATAGTGTGATGAATATCTCAACAAGGTAGGTGGTGGTAAGATGAATTTATCAACACGGTTGTTTCTGGTGTGATGAGTATCTCAACAAGGTGAGTGGTGATGATGTTCTAAGAACATCAGACGAACATTTACCATACGTTCAAAGAGCTTGCAGACACAACTCGTGAAGGCAATAGGGCGGAAGTCTTTATGGGATGTCCCGAGAGACTCTGGTTTCCGAAGAGGGAGAACAACTGCATCGAATGGTTGTTCGTAGGTCATCGGGGACCGACGACGACTCCTAGATACGGGTATACAGATTCAGTAAATACTGAGACGTGCAAGGAGGGAGATGGCGAAGCAGCTCATAATGTCTTCTGGGCCCGCTACCGTAGAGCCGCAGAGGGCCAGAGCAAACTGAAGTTCGGAGAGTGAGAAGGAATCGTTATTGGGAAGTCGGAGATGAGTGTGGAAATCTAAGGGATGAGATATAAGAACAGGCTTACGAAGAAGGAAGAATTGAGGAAGATGAGAACCGAAGCTAACAGTCGAACAGTGGGAACTCAGATCGGTCGCGACCTTCACTGGGTCAGCCATAAGAGTACTACGGAGGTGGAGAACCGGTGAGACATCTGGAACAAACTTATCCGCTATCTTGCGGATTTTCTTCCAGATCTGCGGTTGAGGAGTATCGGACGTAATGGTGGAGACATAAGATTTTCAACTCTCACGTTTAGTTGTACGGATGGTCCTACGGGCCACCGCACTTGCCTTCCAAAAGAAAAGAAAAGAATAAGCCGTCTGCCGGCGTCAGAGTTTCTTCCAAACTGCTTCTTCCTTACAGCGGAAAGCCAGAGCACCGTCCCCATTCCACCAGGGAACGAACCTCTGCATGCCCCAGGAGGCAGAGCAAGGAATAGAGCGGAGGGCAGCGTCGAATATGGTGTCATGAAAAAAGGAGGGGTCGGTGGAGAGGCAAAATGGAGAGGTCGGAAAGAGTAGCAAGGAGGGTGAATAGATTCCATCCAATCAGCCTTGGCAAACTGCCACCTAGGGAAGGGTGAAAAGAGAAAAAGGAAACGAGGATGGAGAAATGGTCACTGTTATGGAGGTCATCAAGAACCTGCCACGTGAAATCTTCAGTAAAGAGAGGTCGAACAGAAAGAGAAATAAAGACAGGAGAGGATGCGAGTGCAGGTGTCCAAATGAGTGGGTTCACCAGAATTCAGAAGAGACCGAGAAGAATAGAGGACAAATGGTTTGAGCATCATCTCCAGAGGGTATGCCAAAAGTTAAAATCACCCAACAGGAGCACAGATTCTGGTAAGGAGTCCAGGAGGTGCTTAAGATCAGGAAGAGAAAGCGGGACATTTGGAGAGAGATAAATGGGAGACTGTATACCATTTACTCACAAAGATACGGGCAGCAGAACATTGGATAGGCGACGGAAAAAGTAGGCGGGGACGATGGGAATATCAATACGAATTAAGAGAGCAGTAGTTATGGTCCCCAACAGAAGCTGAAGGTGGGTTATCTTGAGGTTATCTTAAGATTATTTCGGGGCTTAGCATCCCTGCGGCCCGGTCCTCGACCAGGCCTCCTTTTTGTTACACACCCCCAGGAAGTAGCCAGTAGCAGCTAACTCCCAGGTACCTATTTACTGCTAGGTACCAGGGGCCAGATTCACGAAAGCACTTATGCAAGCACTTACGAACGTGTACATCTTTTCTCAATCTTTGGCGGCCTTGTTTCCAATTATTAAACAGTTAATAAGCTCCGAAGCCCCAGGAGGCTGTTTATAACAATAACAACAGTTGAATGGGAAGTTTTCATGCTTGTAAACTGTTTGATAAATATAACCAAAGCCGTCAAAGATTGAGGAAAGATGTACACGTTCGTAAGTGCTTGCGTAAGTGCTTTCGTGAATCTGGCCCCAGGCCCATCAGGGTGAAAGAAACATTTTGCCATTGGTCTCCACCTCCGCCGGGAATTAAACCCGGAACCTCAGAACAACGAATCTGAAGCACTGTCCACCCAGTTGTCAGGCTCTTGGTGACGGGGGACGGGGGGGGGGGGTGAAGAGAAAGGAATATCCACGAGGATCAGGACGAGCGCCAAGCATTGGTTCCTGGAGACAAACAAAGTGGTGAAAACTGTGTTATCAAAAGTAAGAATTCATGGAAATTGGCATAAAATCTACGAATATTCCATTGAAGAATAGACATTGTTAAAAAGAGAAATGAATAGCAACAGCGAGGAATGAAGAGACAAAGGCAACGACAGAGTATATTAAAGAAGATCAGTGAAATCAGGGTTAGGGGGGGCATGGGAACATTTGCAATGACAATGGAGGTAAGGAAGCGGGGTAATTGACCAGAGGTGGACAGAGGGTCCGGAGCTGAAGGAGGTAACAGAGAAGGGAGTGCACCACAGCGAGGGCGGCAACCGAGAGAATCTGGGGCTAAAGGAACCACCATAGCCGGGACAAGAGACTCGACCACCGTAATAGGGGGGGGATGCAGTGAGTCAGATGGTTGGGAAGCGAAGGCCTTCTAACCTGCCGGGAAGGGAGCAGCAGCCCGGGTTACGTTTCTGACTTAAGAGACAGGCGTGCCAGCAGTAATGTTCTGTCAGCCTTTATAGTTTCAAAATGTAAATTAACTAGACTTTTACCCTTTCGAGTAGTTTCCCGTTTCCTATAGATTTACCAGAGACAATCATTGGTCAACTAATCTGAGCTAATAGACAAACCGAACTCTGGCACTTCGCTTATTCCGCAAGTTGCGGCAATAAATACTTATTTTCAGTCACGTTGCATTCTGGGACTGTTATGGGAGGCCCGTTCTGATCGGTCTAAAGGTTCAACAAAACACAATGGTTGCCGCCTCCTCCCGGCTTGCTAGTCAGGTGCCAAATATATAGAAGAGTAAAGAAAGTTGTGTAATCTCAGTAATTGAATGTATATTATTGTGTTACAAGTAATTATTAAAAGGCACCAAGCAGAGGTTACTTAGCACCTATTAGGTTACAAGCTCTTTAGACTAGAGGATTAGTGTAACATTAGTTAGATGAATTTCCCATTCTCTAATATTTTTATGAATTGATTAATGTATTCATTAACTACTTGAATTAATGCAAATTAACAGCATTTTATGGCTGTTGCATTAGTTTTTATATTGGACGTGATAATTTCCCAAGTGACGAATAGTTCCACAAGGTGAGTGGTGGTGTGATGAATAGCTTAACAAGTTAATGAAACTATGGTATTGAACAATGACAATTGTTTTTATTATACCAATAACAAACAAAAACATTAATATCAATTATACATTTATTAGGTGTTATTTTACATTAGTGAAAAATACACATCAGACAAGTAAATTTCCCTTGCAATAGTTATAACATGTGATTGTCCTTTATAACTAACATGACAATATTTCAGAAGATGGCAAGATATTTGGTGTAATAATGTGTTGGTTACAATATGGTGGGGACATTTGTGGTCCTATTACACAAGTGGGCGAGGAATATTTTGTATAATAATGTGTTGAAGGTTACTATATGAAGGGGACACTTGTGGTGGCATTACGCAAGTGGGAGAAAATACCAACAACCTTACTGGTATTGTTTATGTAAATAATTAAACTGAACTAATAAACAGATTAATTGCAAACTTGTCCTTTAAAAGTATTCCTTCAATGAATATTACAAATTATATATATATATTTTGAGGACATTAGTTCTACTGAATCTTACAAATAAAATACACCTTTTAAGAAAAGACTGAACGTAAGACTCCTACATGAACATAAGTTTTTGATTGACACGTCCAATGACACATTTGTTTTCAAATAATATATCAAACATTCTTATATTTCCAGTTATTGATAATTTAGAACAAGCTATTCTCTTTGCTTTAATCCTCTCCTGATAAACTAATAATTTTAATATTGCACTTGAGTGGTTTTGTAATTTCCCTGGGAAAATAAATCCTCATTCTTTGAAGTTTGATTAAATTAGACTTTCACCTAACAACTTAGGATAGAAACTTTTTTCTCCCATAAACCTGCTTTTAACAGGTGCTTGTCCATTTTCTTCCATAACTCTCTTGTTAAGTTCTTCCTACGTTCTCGACAAATTCTTCAACCTAATAATTCTTGTGCAACATCTTCTCCAATGTTAAGCGAATAGCACACCTGAAAAATAAACACAAAATTGGTTATATTCTAAAATATATACACGATAATTTAAGGATAAAACATGGAACACAATAAACTATTGTATTTGTTATATCAAAACGGATATAAACATAACATGGGTGTAACATGCTATATATATTTCTGTAAATCATGCCAGGTCTCTTAAAGGAGCTCTCCTTCTTGGATGAGACGGCCTTGTGTGCAATCCTCTCCCAGATACCTCAACTTGGAGGTGTCGAAGATTTCATAGTACACTTGAAACATTATATTTTTTGTTATACAAGTTAAACGGTCACAAATTATTGCATTTAAACACATTATGTAATGAGGTTTTTCCCAGCAAGAACATGTTAAGGTAAGTAGTTAAGTAACAGGTATAACAAGACTTAACAAAATGAGAAAATTATAGGAGCCGTGATGATGATTTGAAGCTATGCAGTGAGTGTTCCCAGGGACAGACTCCACACAACCAGGCCACGACATGGTCAAAAGGATTGCAACTTGGGAGTACTACTGTACCCACAAGGATTCATGAAGCTTCCACGGAAGCCGAACCTGAGCTTCAAACATACCGTCTTGCACTCTGGCTCTCAGCTAGGAATGTTCTACCTCTGACGCAATACAGAGTAATCGCACTAACGCGATGCATCAATACTAAAATCTGCAGACTGAACAAGGAGCATCAGTGGTAGAACATTCCTTGATGACAGAGCCAGAGTGCATAAGGGGAATTGTGTGAAACTCTGGTTAGACTTCAGTGTAAGTCGCAAGAATTCTCGTCGGTGCAGTAGTACACAAGGTTGCAATTTCTTTTTTTGACCGTGTAATGGCCTCCTTGTCTGGAGCAAGTATGGGAATAATCACCGCATAGATTCAAATCATCATCACATCTCCTAAACATTTTTTCATTGATGCATCACGTTAGTGTAATTACTGTGTGAGACTTAAAATATTCAGAAGTATTCAATTAAATGTTTGTGAAGGACATTTTAACAACAGCCTAGGGGCGGAACACTAAAAATGGCCACTCATTAAGTGGCAGTACACAGTGTTACCCTTAAGTGGTAGTGCATTGTGTAACCAAGTGGCAGTACACTTGAGTGTTACCACCAAGTGGCAGTACACTGAGTGTTACCATTAAGTGGCGGTACACTGAATGTAACCTACTGGTTATACTGATATATATATATATATATATATATATATATATATATATATATATATATATATATATATATATATATATATATATATATATATATATATATATATATAACTGAAAACTCACACCCCAGAAGTGACTCGAACCCATACTCCCAGGAGCCACGCAACTGGTATGTACAAGACGCCTTAATCCACTTGACCATCACGACCGGACAGAATGAGGTGATAGCCGAGGCTATTTGAACCACCCCACCGCCGGCACTCGGATAGTAATCTTGGGCATAGCATTTTACCAAATCACCTCATTCTTTGGGGCACACGTGAGGAACACAAATGCGAACAAGCCTGAATGGTCCCCAGGACAATATGCAACTGAAAACTCACACCCCAGAAGTGACTCGAACCCATACTCCCAGGAGCCACGCAACTGGTATGTACAAGACGCCTTAATCCACTTGACCATCACGACCGGACAGAATGAGGTGATAGCCGAGGCTATTTGAACCACCCCACCGCCGGCACTCGGATAGTAATCTTGGGCATAGCATTTTACCAAATCACCTCATTCTTTGGGGCACACGTGAGGAACACAAATGCGAACAAGCCTGAATGGTCCCCAGGACAATATGCAACTGAAAACTCACACCCCAGAAGTGACTCGAACCCATACTCCCAGGAGCCACGCAACTGGTATGTACAAGACGCCTTAATCCACTTGACCATCACGACCGGACAGAATGAGGTGATAGCCGAGGCTATTTGAACCACCCCACCGCCGGCACTCGGATAGTAATCTTGGGCATAGCATTTTACCAAATCACCTCATTCGGCGGTGGGGTGGTTCAAATAGCCTCGGCTATCACCTCATTCTGTCCGGTCGTGATGGTCAAGTGGATTAAGGCGTCTTGTACATACCAGTTGCGTGGCTCCTGGGAGTATGGGTTCGAGTCACTTCTGGGGTGTGAGTTTTCAGTTGCATATTGTCCTGGGGACCATTCAGGTTTGTTCGCATTTGTGTTCCTCACGTGTGCCCCAAAGAATGAGGTGATTTGGTAAAATGCTATGCCCAAGATTACTATCCGAGTGCCGGCGGTGGGGTGGTTCAAATAGCCTCGGCTATCACCTCATTCTGTCCGGTCGTGATGGTCAAGTGGATTAAGGCGTCTTGTACATACCAGTTGCGTGGCTCCTGGGAGTATGGGTTCGAGTCACTTCTGGGGTGTGAGTTTTCAGTTGCATATTGTCCTGGGGACCATTCAGGCTTGTTCGCATATATATATATATATATATATATATATATATATATACAACTTTAGAACACTTTCCCACCAGGAGACTCGAACCCTAGCCAGCACAGAAGCCTTCCAGCAACTGGCATAACAGGTACGCCTTAACCCTCTGCACTAAGTCTGAGCGGTTGTGCAGAGGGTTAAGGCGTACCTGTTATGCCAGTTGCTGGAAGGCTTCTGTGCTGGCTAGGGTTCGAGTCTCCTGGTGGGAAAGTGTTCTAAAGTTGTATACTTAACTCTCGTGTTTAGGAGAGTTGTGCCTTAAGCATATATATATATATATATATATATATATATATATATATATATATATATATATATATATATATATATATATATATATATATATATATATATATATATATATATGTCGTACCTAGTAGCCAGAACGCACTTTTTGGCCTACTATGCAAGGCCTGATTTGCCTAATAAGCCAAGTTTTCATGAATTAATTGTTTTTCGACGACCTAACCTAACCTAACTTTTTCGGCTACCTAACCTAACCTATAAAGATAGGTTAGGTTAGGTTAGGTAGGGTTGGTTAGGTTCGGTCAAATATCTACGTTGATTTTAACTAAAATAAAAAAAAAATTGACCTCATACATAATGAAACGGGTAGCTTTATCTTTTCATCAGAAAAAAATTAGAGAAAATATATTAATTCAGGAAAACTTGGCTTATTAGGCAAATTTGGCCTTGCATAGTAGGCTGATAAGTGCGTTCTGGCTACTAGGTACGACATATATATATATATATATATATATATATATATATATATATATATATATATATATATATATATATATATATATATTATATATATATATATATATATATATATATATATATATATGTCGTACCTAGTAGCCAGAACGCACTTCTCAGCCTACTATGCAAGGCCCAATTTGCCTAATAAGCCAAGTTTTCATGAATTAATTGGTTTTCGACTACCTAACCTAACCTAACCTAACTTTTTCGGCTACCTAACCAAACCTAACCTATAAAGATAGGTTAGGTTAGGTTAGGTAGGGTTGGTTAGGTTCGGACATATATCTATGTTAATTTTAACTCCAATAAAAAAAATTTACCTCATACATAATGAAATGGGTAGCTTTATCATTTCATAAGAAAAAAAATTAGAAAAAATATATTAATTCAGGAAAACTTGGCTTATTAGGCAAATCGGGCCTTGAATAGTAGGCCAAAAAGTGAGTTCTGGCTACTAGGTACGACATATGTATGTATATATATATATATATATATATATATATATATATATATATATATATATATATATATATATATATATATATATATATATATATATATATATATATATATATATATATATATAAAACTTATCAAAAACAGCCCGAAGCCGACGGAGAACCCTCTACAGCAGTCAAGCATTGTATACATGTACACTTGCCCCCACGAAGGATGTAACCTTCAATCTAAGTACATAGGTATGACGTCGACCAAGCTGACGAGGCGTTTGACATGCCATCTTCAATCCGGTGCCCCTAGGAATCACATGAGACAAGCCCACGACATCACTCTAACAAGAGAAATGTTGAACAAGAATACCTGCATAATAGACAAAACCCAAGATGCAAGAAGATTACAAATTCTTGAGGCAATTCACATAAGAATAGAACAACCTACCATGAACACCGAAATCACGGAACTATTTACTCTACCCACCATGAGAGTAAGGACAAGACCAGAACATAACGATGCCAACACAGAAGACAACATGTTGTTGGACAACAACATGTTGCTGTTATGTTGGACAACGTTATGTCCAACATAACAGGCCAATTACACTGGATTAATCTTTGTATGTAGATAGGAGCTGCCTCGTATGGGCCAATAAGCCTTCTGCAGTTACCTCTATTCTTATGTTTCACCCCACATTTATCCCCCCCATGTTTTCACCTTTATTGCCTTATCACCTGACCCAGTGCGGGTATAAAATCAACCAACATTGTAAGATCTCTTCACTTAAGAATGAACCATGGAGGTTCGAAACGTTGTGCAAATTGTATAAATAAGTGTAATACATTCTATAGTAAATCACTTCTTTTCTTCACCTTAAAAGTACGAAAATGAGTTTTGGAGAACTCCTATTTCAACTAAGCCCTGATGCTAAGAAAACAGTTAAGAGAGATAGAATCCCTAAACCAGAAAATAATAAATACAGAATATGCGGTCATATTCAATGAAACATGGTGGAAAGAAAACATGCTGCCAGTATACACCAATATAATATATATATATATATATATATATATATATATATATATATATATATATATATATATATATATATATATATATATATATATATATATATATATATATATATATATATATATGTCGTACCTAGTAGCCAGAACGCACTTCTCAGCCTACTATGCAAGGCCCAATTTGCCTAATAAGCCAAGTTTTCATGAATTAATTGTTTTTCGACTACCTAACCTAACTTTTTCGGCTACCTAACCTAACCTAACCTGTAAAGATAGGTTAGGTTAGGTTAGGTAGGGTTGGTTAGGTTCGGTCATATATCTACGTTAATTTTAACTCCAATAAAAAACAATTGACCTCATACATAATGAAATGGGTAGCTTTATCATTTCATAAGAAAAAAATTAGAGAAAATATGTTAATTCAGGAAAACTTGGCTTATTAGGCAAATCGGGCCTTGCATAGTAGGCTGAGAAGTGCGTTCTGGCTACTAGGTACGACATATATATATATATATATATATATATATATATATATATATATATATATATATATATATATATATATATATGTCGTACCTAGTAGCCAGAACTCACTTTTTGGCCTACTATTCAAGGCCCGATTTGCCTAATAAGCCAAGTTTTCATGAATTAATTGTTTTTCGACTACCTAACCTAACCTAACCTAACTTTTTCGGCTACCTAACCAAACCTAACCTATAAAGATAGGTTAGGTTAGGTTAGGTTAGGTAGGGTTGGTTAGGTTCGGTCATATATCTACGTTAATTTTAACTCCAATAAAAAAAATTGACCTCATACATAATGAAATGGGTAGCTTTATCATTTCATAAGAAAAAAATTAGAAAAAATATATTAATTCAGGAAAACTTGGCTTATTAGGCAAATCGGGCCTTGAATAGTAGGCCAAAAAGTGAGTTCTGGCTACTAGGTACGACATATATATATATATATATATATATATATATATATATATATATATATATATATATATATATATATATATATATATATATATATATATATATATATATATATATATATCATGGTTCATTAAAATCAATAATGCCTTACAGAACATGTTTAATAAATATTTACCATATCTTCTTTACCAACATTTTTGAAGGGAATATGCACAGTAAAACATCATCATCGACGTGCATGGTCAACCTATTTTATGATGCTTATTTTCCAATATTATGGCCGGGTCTATAATAGGGGAAGACAAGGAATCTACTTTGGGGGAGACAAGGCCAGACTCCAGTATATACTGAGGTGGAAGATGCCGCCGCAAGAGTATGGGAACCGCTGTGATATACTATTTGCTTTCCAGTTGTATGGAAAAAGATATTTGGGGGTTATACCTTTTACTGTTATGTCTGTGAAAGTCAGTTGTCCGTGAACACTGTCAGTAAACTGTTCCACTTCTCCCACCGCCCATTAGTCTCACTATCTATATACATATTTTAGTCATCCTTCAACTATACAGTTTTCCATTCCTTCTCATCTCATTACACAAAATATTACTAAAGTTCACGTAATTATTTTTAATGAACTTTGAACATAAAAATGACCCGCATTAGTAAGAGTAGCAAATTATACTCACAGCAACTTCAACAAGAAGACCGCTCCAGCATTGTCCATTAGTGCTATTTCTTCCTCCCAAAGCTTATCCAGCTCATTAATTACGGAGTCCAGATTTGGTTCAGTCGTTTCCTGAAAGTAAATGATAGTAAAAATACAGCAAATGAAGCATGTTTAATGTAGTCAATTCGTCTTAGTTTCGATACATGGAAATATTACTATTGGTGAAAGTTAATGCAGACATTCAAATTCGTCCTGTAACAGTATGTTGAATAAAATGTAATCTTCCATTAAAGTGTAACTAACACTTTACAGCAGACTTCATCATCCTGAAATGCCAGTCAACCATGTGTTAATACATAACATAATTACTATACTTCCCTATACTACTAGTTATAAGTGTTGCAGCTACTTTATAATTTTACAGACTGGACTCAAGTTACCATGAAACACGGCAAGTAATGATAAAGCTAATCTTACGCACTGGAAAACTTTCTTATTTATATTAAGAGCTCTGAAGTTTTACTTTCCAGAGTGACACAGAATGAAGAATAAATGAACATAGGAATTAAGTTGTGCAGCAAGGTTGTTGGCCCATACAAGACGGTCTATTTACTACTACGCTTCTCACTCATATGCTTATCCAACTTACTGTTCACTCCTCTTAAACTGCATTCATCCACAACCTAGTCCTTAACGGCTACATAACTATATACTAAACAGTATTTATCTAACTTGTACCCAATTTTGTGGGTACATTCCTATATACTAAACAGTATTTGTGTAGTTTTTACCCGTTTTGTGTGTACTTTCATATATACTTGCTAAACAGTATTTATCTAAAAAGAACAAATCCACAAGAGCCGTGATGAGGGTTCGAACCTACGCACAGGATGTTTCCAGCTGTGCCTCAACATGGTTAAAAGAATTGCAACTTGGAGTGGTTGCTTCGGGATCCTAGCGAGGGCTGTAGCACTGCAGGTTGCAATTCTTTTGATCATGCCGTGGCACAGTTGACTAAGGCGCAGCTGGAAACATCCAGTGCATAGGTTCGAACCCTCATCACGGCCCTTGTGGATTTGTTCATTTGATATATCACGCTATTGTGATTTCTGTGTGTACTGAAGTAAGGGCGTAAAGGTAGCACATTTGGTTTAACAGAGCTCGGGTGCATGGGGCAATTGTGTGAAACCCCGATTACACTTCGGAGAAGCTTCAAGATCCTAGCGAGGGCTGTAACACTCCAGGTTGTAGTTCTATTAATCATGGTGAGGCACAGTTAGACTTGAGCACAGCTGAGAACATCCCGTGCATGAGTTCGAACCCTTATCACGGCCCTTGTGGATTTGTTCATTTGATATATCACACTATGTGATTTGTAGTATTTATCTAGTTTGTACCGTTTCGTGGGTACCTTCCTATATACTTCCTAAACAGTATTTACCTAGCTTTTACCCAGTTGTGTAGGTACTTTCCTATATAGGATATACTTTATAAGTGTTTATCAATCTTGTACCCAGTTGTGGGTACTTTCCTATATACTTGCTAAAGAGTATTTATCTAGTTTGTACCAAGTTTTGTGGGTACTTTCCTAAATACTTGCTACGGTTTATCTAGCTTGTACCCAGTTTTGAGGGTACTTTTCTTTATACTTGCTAAAAAGTATTTATCTAGCTTGTACCCAGTCTTGCGGGAACCGACCTGCTACGACACTTTCACAAACCTGTTATTTCCTTTGTGCTCGTGAAAACCTCGATCATATCCTGGCCTTGTCCTGCCTGCTCCAGCGAGTGTAGTGAGACATTACTCTGTCCGTTCAGCAGGACGGCGACCACAAGTGTACAGCTCAGTTCAAGGTGAGCCTCATCGGTGTTGGACATAAGTGGGGGATGACGTTGTCTGGTGCTGACGATCCTTACTATAAATCCCAGCATTAATATAATGCTGTTTCGGCCTTGCTAACCATGGCTCTTAGGGCATGTCTATGACTATTATTGGTAAAGTATACAGCAGCGTTGTCTTTCCATAGGTAAAGCAATTTACAATTCTTATGTTAGCTAAAATTCTCAAATGCTGAACTGCTTTTGTCCTTTTTAGAGTCAGTGCTAGACTTTGCTAAGTCCATTTGCAGTGCTTGCAAGAATTCCCTTGTATCCACTACACACCCCACATTTGTGGTGAAGTCTTGCTTACACTACTTCTCGTTCCAACATACAGGTCGTTGAGGCAAATGATGCAGGTCTTCGATCACTTCCAGGTGTTACCTTACTTTGGCGTTTCGATTACTTCCCAAGAGGTAAGTCTCCAATGATCCGCTCCAAGGACATTACCAGGTTGAAGGTGTGACTCTGGTGGTGAAAGTGTCAAATTATAACGCAGGTGTGTCCTCAGGCCAGCTCAGCATGGACAGAAACCTCACTTATAGCAAAATATTCACCACCTGGGAATCCACAACCACCAATATCCTACTACCTTCTATGTACACTTTTCCATCGTGCTCACTACCCGTACAGTTCTCCTTGTACAAAACTGAAAAGGGGTACGAAGTGTCAACTATTTCTTTATGTTTATGATGCCATCCTTCCTTGTGGGCCGGGTTCCCCCCTATTGTCCGCGACTTTCCAGCCATCTTGTTGGATATCATCTGCCCTCATATTATCAGTCTTTGACCTCGGGCTGGAGGTGAAGTCATGACGTACGCCCTTATTGATGGAGTAAATCACTGACTAGACACTGAGACGCGTCCACCCTTGACAAGAGCACTTACATCCACCCTTGATAACGACAGAGACGCGTCCACCTGCGACAACCAGCAACCTATGGTCGTCTTTAAATAGGACTGGCTCCTGCAACAACCAGCAACCTATGGTCGTCTTTAAATAGGACTGGCTCCTGCAACAACCAGCAACCTATGGTCGTCTTTAAGTAGGACTGGCTCCTGCAACAACCAGCAACCTATGGTCGTCTTTAAGTAGGACTGGCTCCTGCGACAACCAGCAACCTATGGTCGTCTTTAAGTAGGACTGGCTCCTGCGACAACCAGCAACCTATGGTCGTCTTTAAGTAGGACTGGCTCCTGCGACAACCAGCAACCTATGGTCGTCTTTAAGTAGGACTGGCTCCTGCGACAACCAACAACCTATGGTCGTCTTTAAGTAGGACTGGCTCCTGCGACAACCAGCAACCTATGGTCGTCTTTAAGTAGGACTGGCTCCTGTGACAACCAGCAACTTATGGTCGTCTTTAAGTAGGACTGGCTCCTGCGACAACCAGCAACCTATGGTCGTCTTTAAGTAGGACTGGCTCCTGCGACAACCAGCAACCTATGCCTTTCTTAAGTAGGACTGGCTCCCTCTGAGAAATCTAGCAACTCCTTACATGTCTGAAATGTGGTTTTGAGTATCCCTAGTGTTTTCCTACGGATTTCTCTGCTGCACCCAGAGTTTGCCAGTGCAGACTACTTATCACATACCTCTGTAGAGGTATGTGATAAGGTTGTCACATATCTCTACACATACCTCCATCACAGTATGGTTAATCATACTGTGATCACACAGTATGATTAACCATACCGTGTGATGGCGATTTGTAGGATCACATAGCTAGTGTTTTGACACACACACTGTACTTCCCTTCATATAGTATAAGGCAGCTGCACAAATGCACATGTACCGAAATGTGATAATAAAAACAAAAGGTTATCGACGTTGAGTCAACGTCGAATACAAGTTGATTCAGTGCTACTCGAGAAGGTTTTACCCATTGCCAGAAAGAACAGGAAGAAGAATGGGAGGTACAATTGAAGAGGAGACACTAACATATGGATGAAAAATGGAAGAGGGAGGTGGAATGAGGAGACTAAGGTAGGAAGGGAGGTTAAGTGAGAAAATGAGGGAGGCTAAGGTAGGGAGACAAACGGACAGAGACCTAGCCATTGACCAGTAACTCCTCCTGAAGGTCATAACAGGAATTCTGAACATGAAGGAAGTGAGGAACGGATTGTGTAATACCTGTTATCAAAAACTTAAAAGTTGAACAGAATATATTTTGTTTGAAAACAGTGTGTAAGTTGCTTAGAAATATAGAAAGAAAAACATTAATATTTACTTACCCTTTCCCCCGGTTTCCTTTCCTCATTATTCTCACTGCAATGTAGATAAATATTTGTTAAGACATTAATTATCAGAATATAAACTTTTAAATTGTGAGTACAAATAGTTGACTTAATTGTAATAGTGCAACTTGTAATGTCATCAAGTGCTGGAAGGTGCTCATTAAAAAATAAGAGAAAATGCAAGTGGTAGATTGAGGGAAATATTGCAAATCTTACTCTTTTTAACAATCAATTTTAAATATTTTTATCAATAAATATTAGTTACACGTGAAACTGCAGCAGCGAAAATGTTAACAATAAATATTAGTTATGCACGAGGCTGCTGCAGCTGAGTGGACAGCACTCCGGATTCGTAGTCCTGAGGTTCCGGGTTACATCCCTGGAAGAGGCGGAAGTAAATGGGCAGTTTCCTTCACCTGTTATCAAGCAATAAATAGGTACCTGGGAGACAGCTGCTACGGGCTGCTTCCTAAGGGTGTGTGTAACAAAAAGGAGGCCTGGTCAAGGACCGAGCCGCGGGGAAGCTAAGACTTGAAATCATACTAAGATAACCTCAAGATACGCATGAGGCTGCAGCCGCGTAATTGTTATCAATAAATATTAGTTACGCACGGGGCTGCAGAAGCGTAATTGTTATCAATAAATATTAGTTACGCACGGGGCTGCAGCAGTGTAAATGTTATCAATAATATTATTTACGCACGAGGCTGCAGAATTGTAAATGTTATCAATAATATTAGTTACGCACGAGGCTGCAGAAGCGTAAATGTTATCAATAATATTAGTTACGCACGAAGCTGCCGCAGCGTAAATGTTATCAATAATATTAGTTACGCACGAGGCTGCAGCAGCGTAAATGTTATCAATAATATTAGTTACGCACGAGGCTGCAGCAGCGTAAATGTTATCAATAATATTAGTTACGCACGAGGCTGCAGCAGCGTAAATGTTATCAATAATATTAGTTACGCACGAGGCTGCAGCAGCGTAAATGTTATCAATAATATTAGTTACGCATGAGGCTGCAGCAGCGTAAATGTTATCAATAATATTAGTTACGCACGAGGCTGCAGCAGCGTAAATGTTATCAATAATATTAGTTACGCACGAGGCTGCAGCAGCGTAAATGTTATCAATAATATTAGTTACGCACGAGGCTGCAGCAGCGTAAATGTTATCAATAATATTAGTTACGCACGAGGCTGCAGCAGCGTAAATGTTATCAATAATATTAGTTACGCTCAAGGCTGCAGCAGCGTAAATGTTATCAATAATATTAGTTACGCTCAAGGCTGCAGCACGGTAAATGTTATCAATATATGTCAGGTGTCTATGAGGCTGCAGAAGCATTAATGTTATAAAATAATATGAGTTAGGCATAAGTTTGAAGCAGCGTAAATGTTATCAATAATATTAGTTACGCACGAGGCTGCAGCAGCGTAAATGTTATCAATAATATTAGTTACGCACGAGGCTGCAGCAGCGTAAATGTTATCAATAATATTAGTTACGCACGAGGCTGCAGCAGCGTAAATGTTATCAATAATATTAGTTACGCACGAGGCTGCAGCAGCGTAAATGAACGATGCTTCACTAACTACATACTTGGTGATCTTCCAACATTTGTCAGGATAAATATTGCATGCTTTCCCACTGTACGCCACAGTCCCATACTGAGTCTGTAATTAAATGTTAATTATCAAACACAAACTTGTACTTACACCTCTCTCTTCTCTGGACAGCTAACCAGTTCTTCATCCTTGACTGTGTATTGTCCTGAAATAAACAAGTAATGGTAAAACAAACGAGATAAGTCTTCCACACCAGTAGATTATGTGTAGATTTCTCTTCAAAATAACAAATACTAAACTATGGTTATTTCTGCACTTGCATATTTTCTAGAGAAATTTACAATTAAAAAATGTGCAATACTATTGTTTTGATTAAATGGAGCAGCGATGCGACTTTACGTATAATTCTCAATGTATCATTTTGTTACAAATTAGTTGTCTTTATTTCTCTGCAAAATGAATCTTAAATTATAATCAACTAAAACTAAACATTATATATAAAATACAAACTTTTTATCTCGTTGAGGGATGAGTGAAATAACTTATAGACAGTTTTCATTCCTCCCAAGGCAGAAAAATCAAATTTACGCTCCTCGAAGTCTTCCAAGATTCTGAATATGGAGCGAATCTGAGGAAAAAGTTAAGTGTTTGAAACGCAGGTTATTAATTCCAGGCATTAATTATAAGATAAAGACTCCTGAACTGCCTTGCTATTGTCTGCCTGTTATACAACGTAACTTGTTTGTAAATACTTTCAACATTTAAAAATAAATTAATTAAAAAAATAAATACACATTCAGGATCAGAAAATAGGTAAAGCCTCACGGTAAACCTTAATTTTCATAGATTATTCCAGTATTATCCCCTCTTATATAAAAAGATGTATGTAGCCAAGAGTCAGCAATTACATTTAGCCTTCAACAATCTAAAAATAGGTAGAGTGAATTGTTAATGTCTTTAAAATAAAACACGGTGCTTTTGACTAAAATATTCATCATTGGAAGGTGGTTTCAGACAACAAAACCCCCTTCAACTTGAGCAATAAACGTACGTAATTCTTAGTATCCTGGATGGAAAACGCTAATCAAAGCAGACGATACACTACTTGCCACTAATCCCATATTCATTATTTGCCCAACCTTGACAAAGCAGACCGGTTGTCTTGTAAAAATGTTATTATCATTGTTATATAGTATACGTACTTCAATGTCTTGTACTGAATAACATTCCGGTTCCAACGTCAGACTGAATAACACAATGCATACCTTAAGACAATGTTGCTGAATAAATGTTTAAAATAATTTATTCCTGGTCTGTTAATGTTTGTTCTTATAAATAGCAAGTTTGACAGCTGTTTGCGACCTCTTAGGCAGATAATAATCAGGGGTAAGCGTAAAGCTATTATTAGGGAGTTGTTACACATTAGTTAACTAGACTATGTTAATTTAGTGCTTTATTATGCACACAAAATCCAACCAGGTGTTAGTTGTGGAGCTGTTACAGAGGAACATAACGTATCCAGTACCTGGACTGGCAACATTATTTTACCAGCATTATTCTATTAAGTATTTAATGCTGATTTTATATTGAAATTTTCAGACACTAGACTTACAACGTTCTTAGATAATATTATAGATTAAACTTGTTTAACATTAATACAAGGTGCAGTGATAATTCGCGTTAGAGTACACAATAATACAAGGTTTGGTAATAATTCATGATAAAGTACACATAATACAAGGTGTACAGAGAAAGCAAATAGTGATACAGTATATCAATGAGAAAATCTACAGAAGCCGTGTTGAGGATTCGAACCTTTGCGCTGGGTACTCCCGGACACACGCTTATGAGAATACCCAGCACAGAAGGTTCGACTCCACTGAATCCCATCATATAAATCCATACCTAGGCTCTTATCATATAAATCCATACCTAGACTCCAATGACATAAATACATACCTAGTATCATATAAACCTATACCTACTCATTATATATAAACCATACCCAGACTACCAAAATCAATACCCAGACTCCCATCCTATAAATCCATACCCAGTCCCATCATATAAATCTATACCTACTCATTTTATATAAACCATACCCAGACTACCAAAATCAATACCCAGTTTCCCATCCTATAAATCCATACCCAGGCTACTAAAATCAAAACCACTCCCATCATATAAATCCATAACCAAGCTACCAAACTCAATACTAGACTCCCATCACAAATTCATACCCATGCTCCTATCATATAAATCCATACTCAGTTTCCTATCACATAAATCCATATCCAGACACCCATGACAAATTCATACCCAGATTCCCATCATATAAATCCATACCCCAGATTCCTATCATATAAACCCATTCCCAGTCTTCCAAAAAATAAATCCATACCCAGACGCAAGGTATAAATCCAGGCCCAGACTCCAATGACAAATCCCAAATCTATACCCACTCATAAATCCATAACCATAATACGCCCATCATATAAATACATACTCAGACTCATCATATAAATCAACCAGTGAAAGTGTTGCGAGCTAAAATTATCAAAACTTGTCATGGAGGAGGAGGAGGAAGGTCTCCAGGGATATACTGGTTATAACCATGCTTGTCGCGACCCGTAACATGGTGAAGGTAACGTGTACACTTGTTACAATGATGGGGATCCTGTGTTGTGAGTCTAACAATGATGATTGTACAGTGTCTTACAATGATTGTATGGTTAGTCTTACAATGATGATTGTATGGTTAGTCTTGCAATGATTGTATGGTTAGTCTTACAATGATTGTACGGTTAGTCTTACAATGATGAGTGTATGGTTAGTCTTACAATGATTGTATGGTTAGTCTTACAATGAGTGTATGGTTAGTCTTACAATGAGTGTATGGTTAGTCTTACAATGATTGTATGGTTAGTCTTACAATGATGAGTGTATGGTTAGTCTTACAATGATGACTGTGTTTGGTGACGATTACAGGGATGAGGCTTATAATGATGATACCATTTAGCGTCTTAAAATGTTGACGATTGAGTTTAGTATTACATTGAAAATTGTTGCAAAACTTACAATGTAGAAAATTGTGTAATGAAATTTTCAAAGATGAAGAGTGTGTAGTGAGACATTCATGAAAATGATGTATTGACTTACATTGAATAAAATTGTGTGTAATGAGATTGTAACAATGAAACAATTCAGAAGCGAGTTACAATGAAGAACGTGTAGTTACAATGATGAAGATCGTGTAGTACGTTAAAATTATGAAGATCGTGTAGTAAGATTTACAATTAGTAATGGAACGATGCCAAAATTTCGAAAGTTTCCGATATAGACTCCGACACGATAGATTACACTCCCATTCATACAATGATGAATATTATGCTGTACAATGTACAGATTGTACAATGACGAAGATACACAAATAAATCACATTAACGTGATACATCATTGAACAAATCCGACAGGAACCTTTATGAGAGTTTGAACCTATGCGCAGGGTGTTCCCAGGCGTGTTTTAGTCGACTGCACCACGACTCATCAAGACTTGGATTTGTTCATCATATATATCACGCTAATGTGATTTCTCAATGTATTGAAGGAGGGGGCACCAGAGGTAGAATTACTGGTTGACAGAGCCCGAGTGCATGAGGAAATTGTGTGAAACTCCAGTTAGGCTTCAGTGGAAGCCTCGGGACCCTTGTGGGTGCAGTAGCACTCCGGGTTGTAATTCCTTTACCATGTCGTGGTGCAGTCGACAAGACCACGCCTGAGAACACCCAGCGCATTGGTTCGAATTCTCATAAAGGCTCCTGTTGGACTTGTTCAATGATGAAGATTATGCAGTAAGACTTAGAATAAAGATTGTAAGTGAGACAGTGAGGAAGATTGTATAATGAAATTTAGAGCTGAAGATTAAGTGGTAACTCATAATGAAGACTATAGTGACACTTGTTACAATGAAGATTGTGTAGTGTGACGTCACAGTGAAGGTTATGTAGACTGATCCAATGACGACTGTAGTGAAACTGTTACAATGAAGATTGTGTAGACGTGTCACAATGACTCAGACTGTGTAGTAAGACTTGTCTTAATGAAGATTTTGTTTAGCGAGATTCAGGCACGAATTGTGTAATAAATGAAACGATTTCGAATGTTGCCAAGATGTACGGTAATGATGATTGTGAATATTAAGATGTACAAATATGGTAATTGTTAGTAAGATGTTCAAATATGACAATCAAGAGTAATTAAAATGTACAAATATGGTAATAAAGTGTAATTAAGATGTGCACTGAATTTCCTACAATACTTCTGCACTCAAACCAATATAGTACACTAGGTACAGGCAAACGTAACAATTATATTATCTATAACCCCCCTGACATGATTGTAAAAGGGATGGAGGGGGCGGGGTTGGAATTACCAATCCTGAATGACTAACAAGGATGGGGGAGGAATTACCAATCCTGACATGATTGTAAGAAATGGGAGAGGAATTACCAATCCTGATATGGTTGATTGTAAAAGATGGGGGAGTAATTCCCATTGCATATCCTACCTGTGTCAACTTAAGTGCCCCACAAGCACCAGCTTTACCTTGACTTTACAACCCCACAAGCACCAGCTTTACCTTGACTTTACTGCCCCCACAAGCACCAGCTTTACCCTGACTTTACTGCCCCACAAGCACCAGCTTTACCTTGACTTTACTGCCCCACAAGCACCAGCTTTACCCTGACTTTACTGCCCCACAAGCACCAGCTTTACCTTGACTTTACAGCCCCACAAGCACCAGCTTTACCTTGACTTTACTGCCCCCACAAGCACCAGCTTTGCCTTGACTTTACTGCCCCACAAGCACCAGCTTTACCTTGACTTTACGGCGCCACAAACACCAGCTTTACCATGACTACTGCTCCACAAGCACCAGCTTTACCTTGACTTTAGTGATCCACAAGCACCAGCTTTATTGTCTTTACTGCGGAACAAGCACCAGTTTTACCTTGACTTTACTGCCCCACAAGCAACAGCTTTACCCTGACTTTACTGCCCCACAAGCACCAGCTTTACCCTGACATTACTGCCCCACAAGCACCAGCTTTACATTGTCTTTACTGCGCCACAAGCACCAGCTTTACCCTGACTTTACTGCCCCACAAGCACCAGTTTTACCTTGACTTTACTGCTCCACAAGCACCAGCTTTACCCTGACTACTGCGCCACAAGCACCAGCTTTACCGTGACTTTACGGCGCCACTAACACTAGCTTTACCATGACTACTGCGCCACAAGCACCAGCTTTACCTTGACCTTACTGCCCCTCAAGCACCAGCTTTACATTGTCTTTACTGCGCCACAAGAACCAGCTTTACCTTTACTTTACTGCCCCACAAGCAGCAGCTTTACCCTGATTTTACTGCCCCACAAGCACCAACTTTACCTTGACTTTACTGTTCCAAAAACACCAGCTTTACCCTGACTTTACTGCTCCACAAGCAGCAGCTTTACAGCACCACAAGCACCAGCTTTACCCTGACTTTACTGCCCAACAAGCACCACCTTTACCCTGACTTTCCCACGCCACAAGCACCAACTTTACTTTGACTTTACTTCTCCACAAGCACCAGTTTACCTCGACTTTACTGCGCCAGAAGCACCAGCTTTACCTCGACTTTACTGCACAAGCACTAGCTTTACCTTGACTTTACTGCACCACAAGCACCAGCTTTACCTTGTCTTTACTACGCCACAAGCACCAGCTTTACTTTGACTTTACTGCGCCACAAGCACCAGCTTTACCTTGAGTTTGCGCCACACGCACCAGCTTTACCCTGACTTTACTGCCCCACAAGCACCAGCTTTACCTTGACTTTACTGCCCCACAAGCACCAGCTTTACCTTGACTTTACTGCCCCACAAGCACCAGCTTTACTTGCACTTTACTGCCCCACAAGCACCAGCTTTACCCTGATTCTACTGCACCACAAGCACCAGCTTTACCTTGACTTTACTGCCCCACAAGCACCAGCTTTACCTTGACTTTACTACCCAAGCACCAGCTTTACCCTGACTTTACTGCGCCACAAGCACCAGCTTTACCGTGACTTTACTGCGCCACAAGCACCAGCTTTACCTTGACTTTACTGCGCCACAAGCACCAGCTTTACCTTGACTTTACTGCGCCACACGCACCAGCTTTACCTTAACTTTACTGCCCACAAGCACCAGCTTTACCTTGACTTTACTGCGCCACAAGCACCAGCTTTACCTTAACTTTACTGCCCCACAAGCACCAGCTTTACCTTAACTTTACTGCACCACAAGCACCAGCTTTACCTTAACTTTACTGCCCCACAATCACCAGCTTTACCCTGACTTTACTGCCCCACAAGCACCAGCTTTACCCTGACTTTACTGCCACACAAGCACCAGCTTTACCCTGACTTTACTGCGCCACAAGCACCAGCTTTACCTTGACTTTACTGCCCCACAGCACCAGCTTTACCTTGACTTTACTGCTCCACAAGCACCAGCTTTACCCTGACTTTACTGCGCCACAAGCACCAGCTTTACCCTGACTTTACTGCCCAACAAGCTCCAGCTTTACCCTGACTTTAGTGCCCCACAAGCACCACCTTTACCCTGACTTTACTGCCCCACAAGCACCAGCTTTACCCTGACTTTACTGCCCCACAAGCACCAGCTTTTCCCTGACTTTACTGCCCCACAAGCACCACCTTTACCCTGACTTTACTGCCCCACAAGCACCAGCTTTTCCCTGACTTTACTGCCCCACAAGCACCAGCTTTACCCTGACTTTACTGCCCTACAAGCTCCAGCTTTACCCTGACTTTACTGCCCCACAAGCACCAGCTTTACCCTGTCTTTACTGCCCCACAAGCACCAGCTTTACCCCGACTTTACTGCCCCACAAGCACCAGCTTTACCCCGACTTTACTGCCCCACAAGCACCAGCTTTACCCTGACTTTACTGCCCCACAAGCACCAGCTTTACCCTGACTTTACTGCCCCACAAGCACCAGCTTTACCCTGACTTTACTGCGCCACAAGCACCAGCTTTACCCTAACTTTACTGCGCCACAAGCACCAGCTTTACCCTGACTTTAGTGCCCCACAAGCACCAGCTTTACCCTGACTTTACTGCCCAACAAGCTCCAGCTTTACCCTGACTTTACTGCCCCACAAGCACCAGCTTTACCCTGACTTTACTGCCCCACAAGCACCAGCTTTACCCTGACTTTACTGCCCCACAAGCACCAGCTTTTCCCTGACTTTACTGCCCCACAAGCACCAGCTTTACCCTGACTTTACTGCCCTACAAGCTCCAGCTTTACCCTGACTTTACTGCGCCACAAGCACCAGCTTTACCCTGACTTTACTGCACCACAAGCACCAGCTTTACCCTGACTTTACTGCCCCACAAGCACCAGATTTACCCAGACTTTACTGCCCCACAAGCACCAGCTTTACCCTGACTTTACTGCCCTACAAGCTCCAGCTTTACCCTGACTTTACTGCCCCACAAGCACCAGCTTTACCCTGACTTTACTGCGCCACAAACACCAGCTTTACCCTGACTTTACTGCCCCACAAGCACCAGCTTTACCCTGATTTTACTGCCCTACAAGCACCAGCTTTACCCTGACTTTACTGCCCCACAAGCACCAGCTTTACCCTGACTTTACTGCCCCACAAGCACCAGCTTTACCCTGACTTTACTGCGCCACAAGCACCAGCTTTACCCTGACTTTACTGCCCCACAAGCACCAGCTTTACCCTGACTTTACTGCCCCACAAGCACCAGCTTTACCCTGACTTTACTGCGCCACAAGCACCAGCTTTACCCTGACTTTACTGCCCCACAAGCACCAGCTTTACCCTGACTTTACTGCGCCACAAGCACCAGCTTTACCCTGACTTTACTGCCCCACAAGCACCAGCTTTACCCTGACTTTACTGCCCCACAAGCACCAGCTTTACCCAGACTTTACTGCCCCACAAGCACCAGCTTTACCCTGACTTTACTGCCCCACAAGCACCAGCTTTACCCTGACTTTACTGCCCCACAAGCACCAGCTTTACCCTGACTTTACTGCCCCACAAGCACCAGCTTTACCCTGACTTTACTGCCCCACAAGCACCAGCTTTACCCTGACTTTACTGCCCCACAAGCAACAGCTTTACCTTGACTTTACTGCCCCACAAGCACCAGCTTTACCCTGACTTTACTGCCCCACAAGCACCAGCTTTACCCTGACTTTACTGCCCCACAAGCACCAGCTTTACCCTGACTTTACTGCCCCACAAGCACCAGCTTTACCATGACTTTACTGCCCCACAAGCACCAGCTTTACCTTGACTTTACTGCCCCACAAGCACCAGCTTTACCCTGACTTTACTGCCCCACAAGCACCAGCTTTACCATGACTTTACTGCCCCACAAGCACCAGCTTTACCCTGACTTTACTGCCCCACAAGCACCAGCTTTACCTTGACTTTACTGCCCCACAAGCACCAGCTTTACCCTGACTTTACTGCCCCACAAGCACCAGCTTTACCTTGACTTTACTGCCCCACAAGCACCAGCTTTACCTTGACTTTACTGCCCCACAAGCACCAGCTTTACCCTGACTTTACTGCCCCACAAGCACCAGCTTTACCTTGACTTTACTGCCCCACAAGCACCAGCTTTACCGACTTTACTGCCCCACAAGCACCAGCTTTACCCTGACTTTACTGCCCCACAAGCACCAGCTTTACCCTGACTTTACTGTCCCACAAGCACCAGCTTTACCCTGACTTTACTGCCCTACAAGCACCAGCTTTACCCTGACTTTACTGCCCCACAAGCACCAGCTTTACCCTGACTTTACTGCCCTACAAGCACCAGCTTTACCCTGACTTTACTGTCCCACAAGCACCAGCTTTACCCTGACTTTACTGCCCTACAAGCACCAGCTTTACCCTGACTTTACTGCCCCACAAGCACCAGCTTTACCCTGACTTTACTGCCCCACAAGCACCAGCTTTACCATGACTTTACTGCCCCACAAGCACCAGCTTTACCCTGACTTTACTGCCCCACAAGCACCAGCTTTACCTTGACTTTACTGCCCCACAAGCACCAGCTTTACCTTGACTTTACTGCCCCACAAGCACCAGCTTTACCCTGACTTTACTGCCCCACAAGCACCAGCTTTACCTTGACTTTACTGCCCCACAAGCACCAGCTTTACCCTGACTTTACTGCCCCACAAGCACCAGCTTTACCCTGACTTTACTGTCCCACAAGCACCAGCTTTACCCTGACTTTACTGCCCTACAAGCACCAGCTTTACCCTGACTTTACTGCCCCACAAGCACCAGCTTTACCCTGACTTTACTGCCCCACAAGCACCAGCTTTACCCTGACTTTACTGTCCCACAAGCACCAGCTTTACCCTGACTTTACTGCCCCACAAGCACCAGCTTTACCCTGACTTTACTGCCCCACAAGCACCAGCTTTACCCTGACTTTACTGCCCCACAAGCACCAGCTTTACCCTAGACAATAAGACGTGTGGGAGAACATCTTCAATATTCTCAAGGACTCAGAAATAATCTTAGTGAGGAGGGAGAAGATGGCGCTAATTACCTCATCCAAAACATTAGTGCGTAGCGACGAGGAAGAGCTGCCGGCGCCCATTGTGAGGTGTGAGGAGGGTGAGTAGGAGCAGCAGGTGAAGGAGGAGGAGCGGCGGCGTCCGTCCTCGTCCGTCGTCGTCCAGCAACTGACGCCGCCGCGCTCCGCCCACTCTTGCCACACGCGCTTCCACACAATTACCAACTTCACCTCTCAAACAATATCCAATACGTCATCACAACTTATAAATAAACTTTACACCATCTTCCTACAACACCTACGAATATGTCTCCTGAAAAATCTGACAGTTTTTGTGGCAAAATTTCCGGACATGTCCAAGTTTGGGAGCAAATTAGGGCGCCAAAAGGCAGGACGCTGAGGTGGCAACACTGCTCCCAACCGTCTAGAAATATTGTTATATTCAAATTTTCTCAACTGTTTAACATCCAATAATTTCCAGAGATTTTTGGCTCTTTATCTCTCAAGTGTTTACAGTTTTAACACTTTATTATTCTCGTAGTTCTTGTTGGCCTCTACTGAAGAAATAGGAGTCATGAGGCTTCAGTATTTACACTTGGAGATGTGAGTCCCTCAACGGCAGCCATTGTGGCCAGGCTCCACTGTGTAGAGTTACACTTGAAGATGTGAGGCCCTCAACGGCAGCCATTGTGGCCAGGCTCCACTGTGTAGAGTTACACTTGAAGATGTGAGGCCCTCAACGGCAGCCATTGTGGTCAGGCTCCACTGTGTAGAGTTACACTTGAAGATGTGAGGCCCTCAACGGCAGCCATTGTGGCCAGGCTCCACTGTGTAGAGTTACACTTGAAGATGTGAGGCCCTCAACGGCAGCCATTGTGGCCAGGCTCCACTGTGTAGAGTTACACTTGAAGATGTGAGGCCCTCAACGGCCGCCATTGTGGTCAGGCTCCACTGTGTAGAGTTACACTTGAAGATGTGAGGCCCTCAACGGCAGCCATTGTGGTCAGGCTCCACTGTGTAGAGTTACACTTGAAGATGTGAGGCCCTCAACGGCAGCCATTGTGGCCAGGCTCCACTGTGTAGAGTTACACTTGAAGATGTGAGGCCCTCAACGGCAGCCATTGTGGCCAGGCTCCACTGTGTAGAGTTACACTTGAAGATGTGAGGCCCTCAACGGCAGCCATTGTGGTCAGGCTCCACTGTGTAGAGTTACACTTGAAGATGTGAGGCCCTCAACGGCCGCCATTGTGGTCAGGCTCCACTGTGTAGAGTTACACTTGAAGATGTGAGGCCCTCAACGGCAGCCATTGTGGCCAGGCTCCACTGTGTAGAGTTACACTTGAAGATGTGAGGCCCTCAATGGCTGCCCTCAACAGAGTGAGCACATGGAAGGTTCTGGAGGGCGGAGTGAGCACATGGAAGGTTCTGGAGGGCTGAGTGAGCACATGGAAGGTTCTGGAGGGCGGAGTGAGCACATGGAAGGTTCTGGAGGGCTGAGTGAGCACATGGAAGGTTCTGGAGGGCGGAGTGAGCACATGGAAGGTTCTGGAGGGCGGAGTGAGCACATGGAAGGTTCTGGAGGGCGGAGTGAACACATGGAAGGTTCTGGAGGGCGGAGTGAACACATGGAAGGTTCTGGAGGGCGGAGTGAACACATGGAAGGTTCTGGAGGGTAGAGTGAACACATGGAAGGTTCTGGAGGGCGGAGTGAACACATGGAAGGTTCTGGAGGGCGGAGTGAACACATGGAAGGTTCTGGAGGGCGGAGTGAACACATGGAAGGTTCTGGAGGGCGGAGTGAACACATGGAAGGTTCTGGAGGGTAGAGTGAACACATGGAAGGTTCTGGAGGGCGGAGTGAACACATGGAAGGTTCTGGAGGGCGGAGTGAACACATGGAAGGTTCTGGAGGGCGGAGTGAACACATGGAAGGTTCTGGAGGGCGGAGTGAGCACGTGAAAGGTTTTGGAGGGCGGAGTGAACACATGGAAGGTTCTGGAGGGTGGAGTGAGCACATGGAAGGTTCTGGAGGGCGGAGTGAACACATGGAAGGTTCTGGAGGGCGGAGTGAACACATGGAAGGTTCTGGAGGGCGGAGTGAACACATGGAAGGTTCTGGAGGGTAGAGTGAACACATGGAAGGTTCTGGAGGGCGGAGTGAACACATGGAAGGTTCTGGAGGGCGGAGTGAACACATGGAAGGTTCTGGAGGGCGGAGTGAACACATGGAAGGTTCTGGAGGGCGGAGTGAACACATGGAAGGTTCTGGAGGGCGGAGTGAGCACATGGAAGGTTCTGGAGGGCGGAGTGAACACATGGAAGGTTCTGGAGGGCTGAGTGAGCACATGGAAGGTTCTGGAGGGCTGAGTGAGCACATGGAAGGTTCTGGAGGGCGGAGTGAGCACATGGAAGGTTCTGGAGGGCGGAGTGAACACATGGAAGGTTCTGGAGGGCGGAGTGAACACATGGAAGGTTCTGGAGGGCGGAGTGAACACATGGAAGGTTCTGGAGGGCGGAGTGAGCACGTGGAAGGTTCTGGAGGGCGGAGTGAACACATGGAAGGTTCTGGAGGGTAGAGTGAGCACATGGAAGGTTCTGGAGGGCGGAGTGAGCACATGGAAGGTTCTGGAGGGTAGAGTGAGCACATGGAAGGTTCTGGAGGGCGGAGTGAGCACATGGAAGGTTCTGGAAGGCGGAGTGAACACATGGAAGGTTCTGGAGGGTAGAGTGAACACATGGAAGGTTCTGGAGGGCGGAGTGAGCACATGGAAGGTTCTGGAAGGCGGAGTGAGCACATGGAAGGTTCTGGAAGGCGGAGTGAGCACATGGAAGGTTCTGGAAGGCGGAGTGAGCACATGGAAGGTTCTGGAGGGCGGAGTGAACACATGGAAGGTTGCCCTGAACACACACTATTGTCTAACCTTAAGAAAATTACGATGTAGTACAAAGTCTTGGTAATTTTACACCAGTCATGTCTGTGTCAAAGGTTACCAAAGTGTAGCAGTTAAAGTTGTCTTCACCGGTGTTTGGGATTACAGAGAAGCCTATTATATGAAAACGTATCTTTGTATTTACAAGTATTTTTATATATTTAAAGTATCCACCATTATCTATCACTGGGACAGCATATATAAATGGACACTAACTATTTTCATGTCCTCTACCAAAATTTATATCGGAAGTTGGCCAACTTTCCACAAATTTATCCGAACCGCCCTGGTTTTCCTGTCTCCCTCATGGTTCTCCTGTCTCCTTAGTGGTTCTCCTCCCTCCCTCATGGTTCTCCTGCCTCCCTAAATATATGAAGGATAGTGCTAAACAATAAGGTGGTACTAGGCCTAAAGTGAGAGTGAGACTGGAGGGTGGCGGCGGCTGCCATGCTTCAAGGTAGCCTCGCCCAGCCTCCCTCCTCTGTGAAATTAAAATTGTAATACGTTTATTGAGACCCTCCGTGTGAGGGCCTCTCCCGTCCGACATTCACCAGTTTAGTGCTTATTCGTTCATGTCAGGGAGTTTTAGTAGAAATTGAGTAGGTTAAGTGCGAATGTGTATTATGAGGTTTATGGCGTAACAATGTGAGGTGACCTCAGGGAGGTGAAGCCTCTTTCCCGCCCAGGACGGGTTAATCAAAGATATTCTAGGTGCTAAAGGATCTTTTTTATTAAGAGGCTTAGGTATACACACCGATGCTCTGCTACCATATTCCATATGAATGTTTACACAGTGTAGATAAAAAACCAGCTATAGCTTCATCTAATATCCCGATCTCACAGGATGGTTAATCATGCATGGAATCAGGAGAGAACATGAAATACGAGGCTGATCTATTAGCCTCCACTAGCAATATTTAGATACAGTACGATAATATCTTACAATATTCGTGAGTGTATGAAATAATTATAGAGCTCAAAGTACATCATACCATTTGGTCTGAAATCACTGATAACAGGGCAATCACAGGTATAGTGTTGGAGAGTATGTCCCAGCTCTTGTTCACATAGTTTACAATTGGAATGTTCACCATTGGGGGATACATTACCTGTAGCTACCTGCCATAGATATCCCAGCCTACTTCTGACAATTACAATGTCACACTGTCTAGTGCAAGTTTTATGCTGCCCTTACATATAGTTCTCGGTTCTAAACATGTCATAGCTCTTTATACTTTTTTTTTATCTTTATTTAAGAAAATACAATAAATCGTTTATACGTAAATAAGTATAACATACAGGGTTTTTTTTTAAAGATCTTGTTCTGTACTACTGAAACACTTGTTCACTAAGAATTGTAATGTATAATTGCCTTGTAAAACTTATGTATATGTAATTTATATTGTATTTTCTTATCTCTTTATACTCGTACTTTCTGGCCTTTGAGTGTCAGGAACTGTTCTTATGTTGTCTCTAATTTCCTGAAATACTGCGGCTTTTACAGCAGAGATTGGAATGTGTGGATACACAATTTCGGGTGTATCACATACAGTTTTAGCTGCCTTGTCTGTATCATCATGCTGGACAACACCTATGGGAGGGTATCCATACAAATGAGACTGAACATCTTGTTCTGTACATTAATAATGTTGTTTATAATTGATGATATATCATTCCTAGTATCTATTTTGCACGATAAAGTTTTAAGGGGCCTGAAGAGCTACTTTAAATCACAGAAAATTACTCCTCCACTGCTCTTCAGTGCGTTAGGGGCCAAGCCAGTTATTTAGTCTTACACCTGAGGTCTGTGTATATATATGTTGTCTTTGTACATATGTTGTCTTTGTATATTCTAGAGGCTGCTGCAGTGCGACCTGTTGACATTTGAACAGACCCATCAGCGCAAGCATAGTGCTCACGAGGCCGTAAACTATTTGTAAAGGAATCAACGGTTTCAGTTGTTGCTTTCAGGAGTGAAGGCATTTCCTTGCTCTTTATGCTAATGGGTGTGTAAGACACTTGTATTTCTGGGTACAGATATAATGTAATAACAATGGCTAGTACATTGCATACAAGAGGAATATTCAGTTTAATGAGATTGGTAACTCTTCTACTCAACCAGCTTACTTATTCTTGTGCATCTGGCGACTCCAAGAATTAGCCTCGTGACTTCAATTTGAATTTTCTCTAAAGTTTTCTGCCTAGTGCTGGGGAGATTAATAAGGTCCAGCTGGCATGGTAACTGAGATACTGGTGAGCTGGAGAGACCGTAAAGAAGTTGAGGGCAGTATTCATTAGTGAGCGTGAGCCCAGGAGCTGAACTTAATACAAGCGGTTTCGTCGGGCAATACAACACAGAGCTATGCGAGGAGGCTTGCCTCCTCGGCAAGCTGGCTTCAGTGTATTCCAGGATACAATAAAGCTGGCTTTAGTATACTCCAAGATACAATAAAGCTGGCTTTAGTATACTCCAAGATACAATAAAGCTGGCTTTAGTATACTCCAGGATACAATAAAGCTGGCTTTAGTATACTCCTGGATACAATAAAGCTATCTTCAGTATATTCCATGATACAATAAAGCTATCTTCAGTATATTCCATCATACATTAAAGCTATCTTCAGTATATACCAGGATACAATAAAGCTGGCTTCAGTATATTCCAGGATACAATAAAGCTGGCTTCAGTATATTCCAGGATACAATATAGCTGGCTTCAGTATATACCAGGATACAATAAAGCTGGCTTCAGTATATTCCAGGATACAATATAGCTGGCTTCAGTATATTCCAGGATACAATAAAGCTGGCTTCAGTATATTCCAGGATATAATATAGCTGGCTTCAGTTTATTCCAGGATACAATAAAGCTGGCTTCAGTATATACCAGGATACAATAAAGCTGGCTTCAGTATATTCCATAATACAACAAAGCTGGCTTCAGTATATACCAGGATACAATAAAGCTGGCTTCAGTATATACCAGGATACAATAAAGCTGGCTTCAGTATATTCCATAATACAACAAAGCTGGCTTCAGTATATTCCAGGATACAATAAAGCTGGCTTCAGTATATTCCAGGATACAATAAAGCTGGCTTCAGTACATACCAGGATACAATAAAGCTGGCTTCAGTATATTCCATAATACAACAAAGCTGGCTTCAGTATATTCCAGGATACAATAAAGCTGGCTTCAGTATATTCCAGGATACAATAAAGCTGGCTTCAGTATATTCCAGGATACAACAAAGCTGGCTTCAGTATATTCCATAATACAACAAAGCTGGCTTCAGTATATACCAGGATATAATAAAGCTGGCTTCAGTATATACCAGGATACAATAAAGCTGGCTTCAGTATATTCCAGGATACAATAAAGCTGGCTTCAGTATATTCCAGGATACAATAAAGCTGGCTTCAGTATATTCCATAATACAACAAATCTGGCTTCAGTATATTCCAGGATACAATAAAGCTGGCTTCAGTATATTCCAGGATACAATAAAGCTGGCTTCAGTATATTCCAGGATACAATAAAGCTGGCTTCAGTATATGCCAGGATACAATAAAGCTGGCTTCAGTATATTCCATAATACAACAAAGCTGGCTTCAGTATATTCCAGGATACAATAAAGCTGGCTTCAGTATATTCCAGGATACAATAAAGCTGGCTTCAGTATATTCCAGGATACAATAAAGCTGGCTTCAGTATATACCAGGATACAATCAAACTGGCTTCAGTATATTCCAGGATACAATAAAGCTGGCTTCAGTATATTCCAGGATACAATAAAGCTGGCTTCAGTATATACCAGGATACAATAAAGCTGGCTTCAGTATATTCCATAATACAACAAAGCTGGCTTCAGTATATTCCAGGATACAATAAAGCTGGCTTCAGTATATACCAGGATACAATAAAGCTGGCTTCAGTATATTCCAGGATACAATAAAGCTGGCTTCAGTATATTCCAGGATACAATAAAACTGGCTTCAGTATATTCCAGGATACAATAAAACTGGCTTCAGTATATTCCAGGATACAATAAAGCTGGCTTCAGTATATTCCAGGATACAATAAAACTGGCTTCAGTATATTCCAGGATACAATAAAACTGGCTTCAGTATATTCCAGGATACAATAAAACTGGCTTCAGTATATTCCAGGATACAATAAAGCTGGCTTCAGTATATTCCAGGATACAATAAAACTGGCTTCAGTATATTCCAGGATACAATAAAGCTGGCTTCAGTATATTCCAGGATACAATAAAACTGGCTTCAGTATATTCCAGGATACAATAAAACTGGCTTCAGTATATTCCAGGATACAATAAAGCTGGCTTCAGTCGCTGAATCGGCTTCCTTACTGAAAAATGTCAAGTGTCTGCTGGCTATTCATTGATTATTTTAACTCATTTAACTTATTTTACCTTAAGTCTGATTTAGGTGGATAATCATATGAAAAGTTTTTGTGATTAGTGACATAATGGCTCCTCAAGTTACTGGCTTTGTAATTACTGAGTGGCAAATAAGGCACAAACGTTTTCCTCATTTAACCGTGAATGGAAACTCTTTCTCACACTCTGGCTGAAAATTTATATTTTTATCTTCATATCTTCCTTTTTTCACAATTTGTTGAAGCCATCTTCCTAGAAAGTTTAAATAATCTGTATATATGAAGTGAAGCAGCGAGGTCTGCACCTATACTGACCTCCCTTCTGTAGGTGTCGAAACTCCTTATATACACAACGTTTCTTGCTCTGGATTTGGATAGATATTTCTAGAATATAAATTCTCTAGAATTTGTCATGAGGCACATACTATAGGTCAAAGAGCTGCATGAGGCTTGCGAGCCGCGGTTTGGCCACCCCTGGTCTTATTTATTATTAACATCTTTATTGACAAAATTGAATTACAATTTTGCCTAATCTGAGTAATTACAATTATGCCTATGTACGAATATGTAAATGCAACTTTCTATTGTGCACTGCCACACAAGGGCAGGGATGGGTTCATAAGAGATGCAGCTTAAAAATAAAAATAATACAATTGTTCTTCATTCTTTAAAATGGACAAGCAAATTTAGGATAAATTGTTAGGCTGCGTCCAGTACACTAGATTCAATTAAATAATTATCTAGTTGGTGGTACAATTGGCCAGGTGGTCTAAAATCTCTTACGGTTTCAGATTCTACAATATAGTGTTCTAGTGAATGCATTAAAGGGTTGTCACAGAGTTTACAAGATGAATATTCTGGGAGTTGTTCAGCCTCACTAGCGCAATGACTGCATCACATTGCCTTGTCCGGTTATTATGCTCACCATACCAAATACTTATTACAAAAGTTGGCATAGCTTTTAATACTACAGCTTTCAGGTCTCTGGCCGTTTCTTAGTTCTTCTAAATCTGAAGTAACTTCTTGTATATGTATGTTTCTAATATTTGCATTATGTAGTCCTAAGTCATAATCAATGTTTTCTTTGGCCAAAGCCTCATTGGCCAATCGATCTACAAAGTCATGTTTTCCAATTCCAACATGGGATGGGATCCACACAAATTTTATACAAAGGTTATTATCATTGCCAAAAATTTCATTACATTAAATATTACAAGCTGCTTCAAACATGAATTGTGACGGGTTATTTATAGACTGCAGAGCACATTTAGTCCCAAAATATCACTCCACCACCACTGAGCTTAAGGTACTCAGGGGATAGATAAATACCTAATAGCTCAATCTGTGTCGTGCTTGCCCAGTCGTTCAATCTCTGTGTACTAGACATGATCAATCCATTCCATCAGTAACGGCATAGGATTCAGTTGGTTTGAAATTTTGAAGATGACTGTCAGTAGCCTCTAAAGTTATGCATCTCATAGTTTCAGTGTCATAGATTTGTTTTGCACTGATGGGTGTATATTGTATTGAGACTTGCACATGTTTCCTAGAGGGAATATAGTGAGCAGTTTTATCGGGATTGAGAGAGACATTCAGTTTCATAAGATTATTCGCACAACAACTGAACCACACATTGTAAGCAGCTTTTTGTGGCGTATTGAGTGAACAGTCAGAATTGTTTAGAATACATCTCGATTTAATTTGAATAGTGCTGGAGGAAGCATTATTTTTTTTAAATTTGGCACAAAACATAGCTTTAAGTAGAACTATTCTCATAAATAGAAGGCAATCTTAACTCCTTTCTCACGTTAACAATGCTAACAGTTATAGGACAACCCAGGATGATGCGCTTGGAATCATTTTGTACTACATCTAAGACTTGTAGCTGTTTAATCAACAACGGATCGTATAGAGGCAATATAAAAGCTACGAGAATATTTTATGATAATGCCAAATCCTTTGCCCACAAGAGTTTTAATAGGTTTAAAACGCTCAACATGTTTTTGCGAAGGTTGCTGATGAGATTTGTATCATTAACCTCCATTCCAAGATATTTACAAGATTCACGAGTCTCCACGGCACTCCAAAAATAGTATAATTAACATGATGAAGAGAAAGGGGAATAAGAACCTTTGTTTTATCAACAGAGATTATAAGACCACATTCTACTACTTTCTTGAAAAATGGATCAAGTAATGCTTGCAGCCTAGTTTTAGTGTGGCATAATAGAAATATCATCAGCATAACGTATAACAGTTTTAGAAGGTTGTACAAGCATGTCATGGATAAGTTTGTTCATAAGTATATTAAAGAGAATAGGGCTTAGGACACCACCTTGAGGTGTGCTTAGTTCGAATGCATCTGTTTTACTTTTACTTTTAACTCCTTTAAATAGGACATTAGCATGTCTGTTGGATAAGTAGCTCTTTATTGAACTGTGAAATTTCAAATTCAAACTTTATTGAACTCCTTTGATTTTAAATTTAGCAAGTTGCTATAATATTATTTCGCCATTTGCTACATCCAAAGCTGACTTTAGGTCAATAAAGGCTACTTGTGTCCTATCCTAAGTGTACAAAATATTCAGCAAAACATGTTTGTGTACTATACTCTGGCATAAACCCATGTAGGGTAGCATATTTTTATTTGACCTGAAACATGATACTATTGAGAATAATTCTCTCCAAGACGTTACACAGAAAAAATGTAAGGGAAATAGGTCTGAATAGGAGAGCTAGGTTTAGGAATTGGTTCAATAAGACTTTGTGGCCATTTCTTTGGCAAAATACCTTGTGAGAGGTTGGTATAATAAAGGTCAAGCATAGGGTGGATACGGACATTATTTAGTGAGCTCATTTAGGTGTTATAGGTTATACCATCTTCACCAGGGCCAGTTTGTTTATGTTTCCCTAAAGCTGCTGAAATTTCAAAATTGGTTATAACAAACTGATCCGTTAAATCTGGTGAGGAACATGCTATTTCAATACTAAAGTTTCTGTTTATGTTTGTATTATTTAAATGCTGCTGTATATCTTGTGGGTAAGGAAGAAATTTGTGAGACACTAGACCATTGAGCTAAGAGCATGTCAGTATATTCTGCAGGAGTATGATGGAGCTGAACTGGGGTTGAAGGTTAGTATTTTTACTTTTGTTCCACATTTCCGATAATGTTCCAGTTCTATTGATACTTGCAGGAATTGTTCCCAATATGTGGTTTTAATTTACACTTGCTCTTGCGAAAAGCTCTGGTGGCATTGAGGAATGCTTGTAAATTGTCAGCGGTTTTGACATGTTTATAACAGCAAGCTGAAGCACTTTAGCTCTGTAATAATAATAGGATCCTCTGTCCACGAGGAAGAACGAGTGTTTTTTTTCTCTTAATTTAACGAAGCTATCATAATAACTCGTAATGATACTGACAAGATCATTGAAAAAGTGATCACTAATACAGCTGTATACCCAGTGTACCACTTGTGTATGTGAGCCTAAAAGTGCGATTTAAGATCGTCTGGAAAGTTAATTTTAACCCTAGGATGAGGATTGGACCTAATATCCGCTACATTGAGCTCATAATATAGGGCAAAATGATCACTTACTAATTCTGGGATGAGAATAACTTTTACGTTGCTATCTGCTAGCTGTACCCAATCACATAATCTAGCCTACCTCCCAATAAATTGGTCTGTTTATCAGTATAATACACAGTAATATTATGATCAGTAAGGTATTTCAAGAAGACCCTTCCATTAGTGTTACACTGAACGTCACCAAGAGCAGTGTGACGAGCATTAAAGTCACCCATACATAACATAGCTGTGTTACCTGCAGGTGTCGGTAGCAGGTCTGCTTTAAGTACACTACATCGTCCATATATGTTATGCAGTAGGATTTAGTTTCTTTATTAAATAATATGTAATATAAAGATCATATTTACATCCATTTACACGTGAAAATACTACATTTATATATAGTTTATATAATTCTCCATGAACTAATTTTCTATATCATGACCGAGCATGAACCGTAAACCCCAAATGTTATACTTGATCCTGCCCCGTAAGAACTTCAGTATTCTCTATACTGAGTAACCCTCCTGCCTGCCTATCCACACACATAATGGCTACTTGCAGTTTGTAATTCAAATTTTTGATAATGTATATTATCAATCATGTGATTTTTAATTAGTTTACAGATTAATCCACTCTTAACATACGTGAGTAAAGCAGTTCCAATACTATTGTTGTATGCTATATGCCCAGATATCCTGGGTAGAACTTCCTTGATAGTTGTGGAGGATATGGCTCCTGTACACAAAGCACATCCACGTCTGTCATTTTAGCATACAAGATTACGTCATTTATCCGAAGACAAACACTTGGAAGTGTTTCGTGAAAGAAACTTAATTGTTTTAGCTTGATGAACAATGATTAAGTATTAAGGGAATGAAAGTAATATTTAAGCTCGTTTTACACTTTGCCAACATAACCATCTTTTTCGCGTGTCCTTAGTAATATCACTTTTGCCTAGGATGGGTTTTACCAAAGTATGAGTTGGTATTGTCTTAAACTCTTGATCTTTAACCACGTGCAGGGTTTCATGATGATGTAGCGGGGGTGTCAGTGAGGAATCAGTGACTACTCTAACACCATTGCTCGTGGAGAGTTAACACTCATGTTCCGTAGACTTAGGTGTAGTAGCCTCATCAGCTGCAAGATTGTCCCTCGCATCACTACTGGTGCTGGGAGAATTTACTTTATCACTATCGCTAGCAAGACTCTTCACCACTATCACCGGGCAGATTCCTCTCTAATGTCTTTATTTTTATTTCCGATTCAATAATTTCTTTTTGAACCAGTCAATTTCTTCTGCATCTTTGTTAGTTTGCTTTAGTCCGACTATGCTTGGAAACTGCTTATTAGAGGTGACATCAGGAGCGTCCTGCTGCAACTGGACCAGACGCCATTGGCTTCTTTCTGCTCGTGTTAAGGAAGACTGGGCGTCGAGCGCAGTCACAATGCCCAACATTTACGCCTTCAAGCAAACACCGGGAACACTTTCTGAGCAGAGGAGAGGCTACCTCCCAGACCTCAGGGATAAGGGGGGGGTCACTGGGAACCCTGGAAACACAAACCGAAACTGTCTCTATTTTCCTCTTGTTACAACTTGTAATAAAGTTGTTACATCTTGGCTTAACGTGTTTATGACGTATTAGAACGTTGTTACAACTTGCTATATTGGTTGTTATAACTGGTTAGGAGGTGTTAAAACTTGTTCGAACGTTGTACCAACGTCGTAGTTTCGGTGTGTGTTTGGCGGGCTAGGACACTGCCTCGTATCGTGGTGTCCAGCACAGAGCCCATACACAGTCACGTGGACAGTACTTGGACACATGATGAGTACCGTGACAACTATAACATATAGCAGGAGAGGACGACCCAAGGTCTGATAGAACATGATGGGATGAAACTTCTAGAGGAGTATTGTTCAGGGGGAGGTTCACTGCCTTTCCAGAAAAGGATGATATAATTGAGATCTTAATGTTCACCAACCTCATATATCCCTCTTGCCTTGTAGACCCCCTCAAGATTAAAAGCTTTATCATCAGGAAATTCTTTGGGGAACTAGTAACAAGATACTCCTTAGATTTGTTTAGGGCGATTGATGACGTCCTCTTTGGTGAAAACCATGTCCCTGGTCCATAGTGGGTGGAGGGACCAGAGGTGTCCCTGGTCCATAGTGGGTGGTGGGACCAGCGGTGTCCCTGGTCCATAGTGGGTGGTGGGACCAGCGGTGTCCCTGGTCCATAGTGGGTGGAGGGACCAGAGGTGTCCCAGGTCCATAGTGGGTGGAGGGACCAGAGGTGTCCCAGGTCCATAGTGGGTGGTGGGACCAGCGGTGTCCCTGGTCCATAGTGGGTGGTGGGACCAGCGGTGTCCCTGGTCCATAGTGGGTGGTGGGACCAGCGGTGTCCCTGGTCCATAGTGGGTGGAGGGACCAGAGGTGTCCCAGGTCCATAGTGGGTGGTGGGACCAGCGGTGTCCCTGGTCCATAGTGGGTGGAGGGACCAGAGGTGTCCCTGGTCCATAGTGAGTGGTGGGACCAGAGGTGTCCCTGGTCCATAGTGGGTGGTGGGACCAGAGGTGTCCCTGGTCCATAGTGGGTGGTGGGACCAGAGGTGTCCCTGGTCCATAGTGGGTGGTGGGACCAGAGGTGTCCCTGGTCCATAGTGGGTGGTGGGACCAGAGGTGTCCCTGGTCCATAGTGGGTGGAGGGACCAGAGGTGTCCCTGGTCCATCGTGGGTGGAGGGACCAGAGGTGTCCCTGGTCCATAGTGAGTGTAGGGACCAGAGGTGTCCCTGGTCCATAGTGGGTGGAGGGACCAGAGGTGTCCCTGGTCCATAGTGGGTGGAGGGACCAGAGGTGTCCCTGGTCCATAGAGAGTGGAGGGACCAGAGGTGTCCCTGGTCCATAGTGGGTGGAGGGACCAGAGGTGTCCCTGGTCCATAGTGGGTGGAGGGACCAGAGGTGTCCCTGGTCCATAGTGAGTGGAGGGACCAGAGGTGTCCCTGGTCCATAGTGGGTGGAGGGACCAGAGGTGTCCCTGGTTCATAGTGGGTGGTGGAACCAGAGAAGGTGTCCCTGGTCCATAGTGGGTGGAGGGACCAGAGGTGTCCCTGGTTCATAGTGGGTGGTGGAACCAGAGAAGGTGTCCCTGGTCTATAGTGGGTGGAGGGACCAGAGGTGTCCCTGGTCCATAGTGAGTGGAGGGACCAGAGGTGTCCCTGGTCCATAGTGAGTGGAGGGACCAGAAAAGGTGTCCCTGGTCCATAGTGAGTGGAGGGACTAGAGAAGGTGTCCCTGGTCCATAGTGTGTGGTGGAACCAGAGAAGGTGTCCCTGGTCCATAGTGAGTGGAGTGACCAGAGAAGGTGTCCCTGGTCCATAGTGGGTGGTGGGACCAGAGAAGGTGTCCCTGGTCCATAGTGGGTGGTGGAACCAGAGAAGGTGTCCCTGGTCCATGGTGGGTGGTGGGACCAGAGAAGGTGTCCCTGGTCCATAGTGAGTGGAGGGAACAGAGGTGTCCCTGGTCCATAGTGAGTGGAGGGACCAGAGAAGGTGTCCCTGGTCCATAGTGAGTGGAGGGACCAGAGAAGGTGTCCCTGGTCCATAGTGTGTGGTGGAACCAGAGAAGGTGTCCCTGGTCCATAGTGGGTGGTGGGACCAGAGAAGGTGTCCCTGGTCCATAGTGAGTGGAGGGACCAGAGGTGTCCCTGGTCCATAGTGGGTGGTGGGACCAGAGAAGGTGTCCCTGGTCCATAGTGGGTGGTGGGACCAGAGAAGGTGTCCCTGGTCCATAGTGGGTGGAGGGACCAGAGAAGGTGTCTCTGGTCCATAGTGGGTGGAGGAACCAGAGAAGGTGTCCCTGGTCCATAGTGGGTGGTGGGACCAGAGAAGGTGTCCCTGGTCCATAGTGAGTAGAGGGACCAGAGGTGTCCCTGGTCCATAGTGAGTGGAGGGACCAGAGAAGGTGTCCCTGGTCCATAGTGGGTGGAGGGAACAGAGAAGGTGTCCCTGGTCGATAGTGTGTGGTGGGACCAGAGAAGGTGTCCCTGGTCCATAGTGGGTGGAGGGACCAGAGAAGGTGTCCCTGGTCCATAGTGGGTGGTGGAACCAGAGAAGGTGTCCCTGGTCCATAGTGGGTGGTAGAACCAGAGAAGGTGTCCCTGGTCCATAGTGGGTGGTGGAACCAGAGAAGGTGTCCCTGGTCCATAGTGGATGGTGGAACCAGAGGTGTCCCTGGTCCATAGTGAGTGGAGGGACCAGAGGTGTCCCTGGTCCATAGTGGGTGGTGGGACCAGAGAAGGTGTCCCTGGTCCATAGTGGGTGGTGGGACCAGAGAAGGTGTCCCTGGTCCATAGTGGGTGGAGGGACCAGAGAAGGTGTCCCTGGTCCATAGTGTGTGGTGGGACCAGAGAAGGTGTCCCTGGTCCATAGTGGGTGGAGGGACCAGAGAAGGTGTCCCTGGTTCATAGTGGGTGGTGGAACCAGAGAAGGTGTCCCTGGTCCATAGTGGGTGGTGGAACCAGAGAAGGTGTCCCTGGTCCATAGTGGGTGGTGGAACCAGAGAAGGTGTCCCTGGTCCATAGTGGATGGTGGAACCAGAGAAGGTGTCCCTGGTCCATAGTGAGTGGAGGGACCAGAGGTGTCCCTGGTCCATAGTGGGTGGTGGGACCAGAGAAGGTGTCCCTGGTCCATAGTGGGTGGTGGGACCAGAGAAGGTGTCCCTGGTCCATAGTGGGTGGAGGGACCAGAGAAGGTGTCTCTGGTCCATAGTGGGTGGAGGGACCAGAGAAGGTGTCCCTGGTCCATAGTGGGTGGTGGAACCAGAGAAGGTGTCCCTGGTCCATAGTGGGTGGAGGGACCAGAGGTGTCCCTGGTCCATAGTGGGTGATGGGACCAGAGAAGGTGTCCCTGGTCCATAGTGGGTGGTGGAACCAGAGAAGGTGTCCTTGGCCCATAGTGGGTGGAGGGACCAGAGAAGGTGTCCCTGGTCCATAGTGGGTGGTGGGACCAGAGAAGGTGTCCCTGGTCCATAGTGGGTGGTGGGACCAGAGAAGGTGTCCCTGGTCCATAGTGAGTAGAGGGACCAGAGGTGTCCCTGGTCCATAGTGAGTGGAGGGACCAGAGAAGGTGTCCCTGGTCCATAGTGGGTGGAGGGAACAGAGAAGGTGTCCCTGGTCCATAGTGTGTGGTGGGACCAGAGAAGGTGTCCCTGGTCCATAGTGGGTGGAGGGACCAGAGAAGGTGTCCCTGGTCCATAGTGGGTGGTGGAACCAGAGAAGGTGTCCCTGGTCCATAGTGGGTGGTGGAACCAGAGAAGGTGTCCCTGGTCCATAGTGGGTGGTGGAACCAGAGAAGGTGTCCCTGGTCCATAGTGGATGGTGGAACCAGAGGTGTCCCTGGTCCATAGTGAGTGGAGGGACCAGAGGTGTCCCTGGTCCATAGTGGGTGGAGGGACCAGAGAAAGTGTCCCTGGTCCATAGTGTGTGGTGGGACCAGAGAAGGTGTCCCTGGTCCATAGTGGGTGGAGGGACCAGAGAAGGTGTCCCTGGTCCATAGTGGGTGGTGGAACCAGAGAAGGTGTCCCTGGTCCATAGTGGGTGGTGGAACCAGAGAAGGTGTCCCTGGTCCATAGTGGGTGGTGGAACCAGAGAAGGTGTCCCTGGTCCATAGTGGATGGTGGAACCAGAGGTGTCCCTGGTCCATAGTGAGTGGAGGGACCAGAGGTGTCCCTGGTCCATAGTGGGTGGTGGGACCAGAGAAGGTGTCCCTGGTCCATAGTGGGTGGTGGGACCAGAGAAGGTGTCCCTGGTCCATAGTGTGTGGTGGAACCAGAGAAGGTGTCCCTGGTCCATAGTGGGTGGTGGAACCAGAGAAGGTGTCCCTGGTCCATAGTGGGTGGTGGGACCAGAGAAGGTGTCCCTGGTCCATAGTGGGTGGTGGGACCAGAGAAGGTGTCCCTGGTCCATAGTGAGTGGAGGGACCAGAGGTGTCCCTGGTCCATAGTGGGTGGTGGGTCCAGAGAAGGTGTCCCTGGTCCATAGTGGGTGGTGGGACCAGAGAAGGTGTCCCTGGTCCATAGTGGGTGGAGGGACCAGAGAAGGTGCCTCTGGTCCATAGTGGGTGGAGGGACCAGAGAAGGTGTCCCTGGTCCATAGTGGGTGGAGGGACCAGAGAAGGTGTCCCTGGTCCATAGTGAGTGGAGGGACCAGAGGTGTCCCTGGTCCATAGTGGGTGGAGGGACCAGAGAAGGTGTCCCTGGTCCATAGTGTGTGGTGGGACCAGAGAAGGTGTCCCTGGTCCATAGTGGGTGGAGGGACCAGAGAAGGTGTCCCTGGTTCATAGTGGGTGGTGGAACCAGAGAAGGTGTCCCTGGTCCATAGTGGGTGGTGGAACCAGAGAAGGTGTCCCTGGTCCAGAGTGGGTGGTGGAACCAGAGAAGGTGTCCCTGGTCCATAGTGGATGGTGGAACCAGAGAAGGTGTCCCAGGTCCATAGTGAGTGGAGGGACCAGAGAAGGTGTCCCTGGTCCATAGTGGGTGGAGGGACCAGAGAAGGTGTCTCTGGTCCATAGTGGGTGGAGGGACCATAGAAGGTGTCCCTGGTCCATAGTGGGTGGTGGAACCAGAGAAGGTGTCCCTGGTCCATAGTGGGTGGAGGGACCAGAGGTGTCCCTGGTCCATAGTGGGTGGTGGGACCAGAGAAGGTGTCCCTGGTCCATAGTGGGTGGTGGAACCAGAGAAGGTGTCCTTGGTCCATAGTGGGTGGAGGGACCAGAGAAGGTGTCCCTGGTCCATAGTGGGTGGAGGGACCAGAGAAAGTGTCCCTGGTCCATAGTGGGTGGTGGGACCAGAGAAGGTGTCCCTGGTCCATAGTGGGTGGTGGAACCAGAGGTGTCCCTGGTCCATAGTGGGTGGAGGGACCAGAGGTGTCCCTGGTCCATAGTGGGTGGTGGAACCAGAGAAGGTCTCCCTGGTCCATAGTGGGTGGTGGGACCAGAGAAGGTCTCCCTGGTCCATAGTGGGTGGAGGGACCAGAGAAGGTGTCCCTGGTCTATAGTGGGTGATTGGACCAGAGAAGGTGTCCCTGGTCCATAGTGGGTGGAGGGACCAGAGAAGGTGTCCCTGGTCCATAGTGGGTGGAGGGACCAGAGAAGGTGTCCCTGGTCCATAGTGGGTGGTGGGACCAGAGAAGGTGTCCCTGGTCCATAGTGGGTGGTGGGACCAGAGAAGGTGTCCCTGGTCCATAGTGGGTGGTGGAACCAGAGAAGGTGTCCCTGGTCCATAGTGGATGGTGGAACCAGAGGTGTCCCTGGTCCATAGTGAGTGGAGGGACCAGAGGTGTCCCTGGTCCATAGTGGGTGGTGGGACCAGAGAAGGTGTCCCTGGTCCATAGTGGGTGGTGGGACCAGAGAAGGTGTCCCTGGTCCATAGTGTGTGGTGGAACCAGAGAAGGTGTCCCTGGTCCATAGTGGGTGGTGGAACCAGAGAAGGTGTCCCTGGTCCATAGTGGGTGGTGGGACCAGAGAAGGTGTCCCTGGTCCATAGTGGGTGGTGGGACCAGAGAAGGTGTCCCTGGTCCATAGTGAGTGGAGGGACCAGAGGTGTCCCTGGTCCATAGTGGGTGGTGGGACCAGAGAAGGTGTCCCTGGTCCATAGTGGGTGGTGGGACCAGAGAAGGTGTCCCTGGTCCATAGTGGGTGGAGGGACCAGAGAAGGTGCCTCTGGTCCATAGTGGGTGGAGGGACCAGAGAAGGTGTCCCTGGTCCATAGTGGGTGGAGGGACCAGAGAAGGTGTCCCTGGTCCATAGTGAGTGGAGGGACCAGAGGTGTCCCTGGTCCATAGTGGGTGGAGGGACCAGAGAAGGTGTCCCTGGTCCATAGTGTGTGGTGGGACCAGAGAAGGTGTCCCTGGTCCATAGTGGGTGGAGGGACCAGAGAAGGTGTCCCTGGTTCATAATGGGTGGTGGAACCAGAGAAGGTGTCCCTGGTCCATAGTGGGTGGTGGAACCAGAGAAGGTGTCCCTGGTCCAGAGTGGGTGGTGGAACCAGAGAAGGTGTCCCTGGTCCATAGTGGATGGTGGAACCAGAGAAGGTGTCCCTGGTCCATAGTGAGTGGAGGGACCAGAGAAGGTGTCCCTGGTCCATAGTGGGTGGAGGGACCAGAGAAGGTGTCTCTGGTCCATAGTGGGTGGAGGGACCATAGAAGGTGTCCCTGGTCCATAGTGGGTGGTGGAACCAGAGAAGGTGTCCCTGGTCCATAGTGGGTGGAGGGACCAGAGGTGTCCCTGGTCCATAGTGGGTGGTGGGACCAGAGAAGGTGTCCCTGGTCCATAGTGGGTGGTGGAACCAGAGAAGGTGTCCTTGGTCCATAGTGGGTGGAGGGACCAGAGAAGGTGTCCCTGGACCATAGTGGGTGGAGGGACCAGAGAAGGTGTCCCTGGTCCATAGTGGGTGGTGGGACCAGAGAAGGTGTCCCTGGTCCATAGTGGGTGGTGGAACCAGAGGTGTCCCTGGTCCATAGTGGGTGGAGGGACCAGAGGTGTCCCTGGTCCATAGTGGGTGGTGGAACCAGAGAAGGTCTCCCTGGTCCATAGTGGGTGGTGGGACCAGAGAAGGTGTCCCTGGTCCATAGTGGGTGGAGGGACCAGAGAAGGTGTCCCTGGTCTATAGTGGGTGGTTGGACCAGAGAAGGTGTCCCTGGTCCATAGTGGGTGGAGGGACCAGAGAAGGTGTCCCTGGTCCATAGTGGGTGGAGGGACCAGAGAAGGTGTCCCTGGTCCATAGTGGGTGGTGGGACCAGAGAAGGTGTCCCTGGTCCATAGTGGGTGGTGGGACCAGAGAAGGTGTCCCTGGTCCATAGTGGGTGGAGGGACCAGAGAAGGTGTCTCTGGTCCATAGTGGGTGGAGGGACCAGAGAAGGTGTCCCTGGTCCATAGTGGGTGGAGGGACCAGAGAAGGTGTCCCTGGTCCATAGTGGGTGGTGGGACCAGAGAAGGTGTCCCTGGTCCATAGTGAGTGGAGGGACCAGAGGTTTCCCTGGTCCATAATGAGTGGAGGGACCAGAGAAGGTGTCCCTGGTCCATAGTGGGTGGAGGGACCAGAGAAGGTGTCTCTGGTCCATAGTGTGTGGTGGGACCAGAGAAGGTGTCCCTGGTCCATAGTGTGTGGAGCGACCAGAGAAGGTGTCCCTGGTCCATAGTGTGTGGTGGGACCAGAGAAGGTGTCCCTGGTCCATAGTGGATGGTGGAACCAGAGAAGGTGTCCCTGGTCCATAGTGAGTGGAGGGACCAGAGGTGTCCCTGGTCCATAGTGGGTGGTGGGACCAGAGAAGGTGTCCCTGGTCCATAGTGGGTGGAGGGACCATAGAAGGTGTCCCTGGTCCATAGTGGGTGGTGGAACCAGAGAAGGTGTCCCTGGTCCATAGTGGGTGGAGGGACCAGAGGTGTCCCTGGTCCATAGTGGGTGGTGGGACCAGAGAAGGTGTCCCTGGTCCATAGTGGGTGGTGGAACCAGAGAAGGTGTCCTTGGTCCATAGTGGGTGGAGGGACCAGAGGAGGTGTCCCTGGTCCATAGTGGGTGGAGGGACCAGAGAAGGTGTCCCTGGTCCATAGTGGGTGGTGGGACCAGAGAAGGTGTCCCTGGTCCATAGTGGGTGGTGGAACCAGAGGTGTCCCTGGTCCATAGTGGGTGGAGGGACCAGAGGTGTCCCTGGTCCATAGTGGGTGGTGGAACCAGAGAAGGTCTCCCTGGTCCATAGTGGGTGGTGGGACCAGAGAAGGTGTCCCTGGTCCATAGTGGGTGGAGGGACCAGAGAAGGTGTCCCTGGTCTATAGTGGGTGGTGGGACCAGAGAAGGTGTCCCTGGTCCATAGTGGGTGGAGGGACCAGAGAAGGTGTCCCTGGTCCATAGTGGGTGGAGGGACCAGAGAAGGTGTCCCTGGTCCATAGTGGGTGGTGGGACCAGAGAAGGTGTCCCTGGTCCATAGTGGGTGGTGGGACCAGAGAAGGTGTCCCTGGTCCATAGTGGGTGGAGGGACCAGAGAAGGTGTCTCTGGTCCATAATGGGTGGAGGGACCAGAGAAGGTGTCCCTGGTCCATAGTGGGTGGAGGGACCAGAGAAGGTGTCCCTGGTCCATAGTGGGTGGTGGGACCAGAGAAGGTGTCCCTGGTCCATCGTGAGTGGAGGGACCAGAGGTGTCCCTGGTCCATAATGAGTGGAGGGACCAGAGAAGGGGTCCCTGGTCCATAGTGGGTGGAGGGACCAGAGAAGGTGTCTCTGGTCCATAGTGTGTGGTGGGACCAGAGAAGGTGTCCCTGGTCCATAGTGTGTGGAGCGACCAGAGAAGGTGTCCCTGGTCCATAGTGTGTGGTGGGACCAGAGAAGGTGTCCCTGGTCCATAGTGGGTGGAGGGACCAGAGAAGGTGTCCCTGGTCCATAGTGTGTGGTGGGACCAGAGAAGGTGTCCCTGGTCCATAGTGGGTGGTGGGACCAGAGGTGTCCCTGGACAACGAGAACTTGGGCCAATATTGTGAGAGTGTTATTTAAGGTTCTACAGTTGATGGACCATTAGTTAAGAGTCCTATGATTGGTTATTTGAGAACCGGCCTGCATTTATTGTAGCATAATTTAGGTGGCCAAGAACTAGAGTCACACCGATCGTGTGAGGGTCGGCCCAGGATTAGCAGCAGTTTGAGGCCAGTGTTACGAGCCAGGTGAGAGCGGTGCTTAAGTTGAGTAACAGTTAGAAACACTGATTTAAGAGATAAATTGTGCACTCAGGGATAGGCGGGGATCATACGTGAGGTGGGACCCAAGAGCTGAAGTCCAGGACTGTCAGGTGGAAGTTTGGTGCCAGACAGTAGGGAGCCGGAGGGCTGCCACAAGCCCTCACCTGCACACCACAGGTAAAGGTTGTGTATTACTGTGATCTTTCTCATCGTGTCCGTGACTCATGGAGTGGTGAAAGAAATTTATATATGCAAAGTTAGATGTGACAATTATGTTGACACCCTCTATGTCTGTTATAATCCACATATTCAAGTAGCAGAGTAGCAAGTATCCGGGCTACCAGGGCATGTCAAAGGTGGATTTGACCTAATAAGTTATTTTGTAGTTGATGTGTATATTTATTTATTTATAAAAAAATCGGCTTAGATTAAGGAGTGATAAGCCATCAATGAGGCGGTGAAAGCATATTTATATGTACAGGAAATTTTTTATTTACATATAAGATTTATATATCCAGTGAGGGATATGAGGAGAAGGAGCTGGGATATGAGGACAAGGAGCTGGGATATGAGGACAAGGAGCTGGGATATGAGGACAACAAACTGGGATATGAGGATAAAGAACTGGGATACTATGAGGCTAGGCTGTGTTTTGAATCTTGGGATTTATTCATATATAGCCCTGTGGTTATTGTCATTTATTATTAGTGTGGTTCAGGATACATACATTTATGTGTAGACAAAGTGGCCGAGAATTGCCTTTAGAAATTGTGCTCAAATTTTGCAGACGAGGCTGCCAGGAGCCAAGCCAGGGTAGGCTATGGAAAAGTTACATTGAAGCAGACGACCTCATCTTTCAGTTATGTTTATCGTGACATTTATTTGGGGGATTTTGATGAGAGTGTTATATGATTAATTATTTCAGTAAATCATGTTAAACTGGATTATGCTGTCATTACTCCTTCCTATCCTTGGTGTCCTTAGGGAATAGCCTGGTGTGAGTGATATTCCGGCGAGCCAGAGCCAGCTGCCAATAACAGCGGGTCGAAGGCAACAACAGAGTAACTATTAGTGTCTACGGAGGAGTCGTTATGCCCCGCCGACTAGCCTTGTATCTATTGTGTTTCATACTAATTACTCTTTCAAATTCTTTGTCGGATCGGATTTTTAAAGTTACAGCCTGGTGGACCAAACTCTCACAAGTCAAGTCTGTCCCCGGGCCGGGCTTGGGAAGTAGAAGAACTCCCAGAACCCCATCAAGCAGGTATCAAACAGGTAAAGTTGTGGATGGAGGTGGCTGCCACAACTGCTCTGGTTGACCATGCCACTTAATAGCTACCGGTATAGGGTACGAGTACTATCCTACTTCCCTTCGGCTCATTTGCGCTCCCAGCTTCTGTCCTCCTCTCTCTCTGTCTGAAGAGGCTATCGTTGTCCCCTTTATCTATCCCCCTCAGTGTGTGGACCTGACCCCTGCCCTTAGCTAACATTCTCCAGCCTGTCATCCCGTTTTGGTATTAAGTATAGTAACGATGAGGACCATAGTACATATACTGACATACAACACAATAAGAAGGTGGAAATCGGTACTACTGAATTCCCGGACCTAGATTTACGAAGCTCCATGTATTTCTTCGTAAGTAGATTTGCCACGAAGGTTCCTAAGAGCTGGCTAAGAACACGCCAAAGGACGATTCAGAAAAATAAACTTACGAAGATTTCTTAGTTCATTTAGGTCTCGCTAGATGTCACTAGGGCTTTTAGTTTGGCCAATCAGAGAGAAGGTAACATTTTTCATTTTACAGCTGTAGCCAATCACGACACTTTCATATCGAAGCTTATCCGTGACCACTTGCTGCTTATTTACGTCGAATTTTCTTATAAAATTAGAACATTTCGAAGTAAAACTATGTTTTTCAACTTGTACAGTCAGCACCGACATTGTAGTATACAAATATGTTACATTTTTTGTTTACCTACGTAATTCTAAGAGATACTGTGTAGCTGTCCTTGTTTCTCCCAAGACTTGAGAAGCGATGGTATCTATTTACGTATATATTTACCTAAATTTACCCAAGGGCCACAAACTATCTAGTGGCCTCGATGAGGACAAAAAACCGGGGGCTTGTTAAGTCCCGCCAATTGTCCTAGTAATATTTTCTAGCTGAATTTTGGCATTTACGGCTTCAGCGGGTAGGCGGTTCCATGGGTTTATAACCATCTGGGTAAAAAAAACATGTTTTCAGTCCTACTTGAGAGGACATACTCTCCAACACTATATCTGTGATTGCCCTGTTATCAGTGACTTCATACCAAATGGCATAAGGTACTTTGAGTTCTGTAATTACTTCATACACTCAGGAATATTGGAAGATATTCTTGTGCTGTACCCAGATTTTGCCAGTAGGGGGCTAATAGATCAGCCTTACATATTTTGCTCTCTCCTGATTCCATGTATGACTGGACGTCCTGTGAGATGGGGATGTTGGATGAACTTGTAGCTGGTTTTTGATCTACACTGTGTGGTCCTTCATACAGAATAGGGAAGCAGCACATTGTTGTGTATACCTAAACATGTTAAAAAAATTCATTGTTTGAGAGGAGTCTTGTAGAAACTGGTAAGAATGATTATATTATAATGTTTCCATGATTCAGTGCTTACCTCTTGTGAAAATCGTGAAGTTGTTGTTTAGTCAGAGTTGATTTGTTTTATGTATTGAGGCTAGTATTTTCTCCCTTGATTCCATGTATGCCTAACCATCCTGTGACATGTTAGTATTAGATGAACTTATAGCTAGTTTTTTATCTACACTGTGTAATCTTCCATATAAAATAGGGTAGCAGCACATTGCTGTGTAAACCTAAGTTTCTTAATAAAAAAATCTGTAATAAAGATGTTAAATTATACCTTGTATTATTACTAGTATTATCCTTATTAAATCATGTTAACCATAGATCATTAAGATCTCATCTTGTTATGTAATAGTCATATTTCTTTTGAATCATTCATTTAATTGTGCATTATGTCTTAATTTTTTCACTTCTTTGGATACACTGTACAGTACAAAAAGCTTGAATAAAAATAAACCAGTTAATATTTCTTTCATTATATTTTTTATTTAAATAACTGCATCAATATTTTTACAGCTTTGATATCCCCAGAGTCAAACGTAACGGGCCCTGTATTAAAATGTATTATTTTAACCAACCGGATACTAGGTACTCTCATTATTTAGAGATTGCGACAGCTGAAGAATGTAGGGATGGGCCGCCGCCTAGCGTGCTTCCTCACGAGAGCTGTTCGCACAATGGTCGCCCTCCTCCCCCGGCTCAGTCACGGTACTGGAACTGGCTCAGTTTTGCCCATTTATGGACGAAGGTAGGGAGGCGACAATTTTAATGGAAGATTTATTTGATCCAGTCACAGAGAACAGTTTGTTATTGTTTATAATGCTGGACTGGAGGTTTTGATGACTGTTAATATTTAATTAATATATTTTCTGGTGACGTGGCAATATATATCTCATGTTTAAGGGAAAATTCCACTGTAATCTCGTTTTCTTTGAACTAGTTATTAAATTAATTTGTGTTAGTATTGGTGAATAGGTTAGAACAAGATCAGCAGCGCAATTATCTGCATATTGTAACTAAGATTATTAAAGTAGGTCGGATTTTCCCGACAATCAGGGTAGACTATCATCCTCGTCTTGGTAGACTATCATCCTCGTCTTGGTGGACTATCATCCTCGTCTTGGTAGACTATCATCCTCGTCTTGGTGGACTATCATCCTCGTCTTGGTGGACTATCATCCTCGTCTTGGTGGACTATCATCCTCGTCTTGGTGGACTATCATCTTCGTCTTGGTGGACTATCATCTTCGTCTTGGTGGACTATCATCCTCGCCTTGGTAGACTATCATCCTCGCCTTGGTAGACTATCATCCTCGCCTTGGTAGACTATCATCCTCGCCTTGGTGGACTATTATCCTCGTCTTGGTAGACTATCATCCTCGCCTTGGTGGACTATCATCCTCGCCTTGGTGGACTATCATCCTCGCCTTGGTGGACTATTATCCTCGTCTTGGTAGACTATCATCCTCGCCTTGGTAGACTATCATCCTCGCCTTGGTGGACTATCATCCTCGTCTTGGTGGACTATTATCCTCGTCTTGGTAGACTATCATCCTCGCCTTGGTGGACTATTATCCTCGCCTTGGTGGACTATCATCCTCGCCTTGGTGGACTATTATCCTCGCCTTGGTAGACTATCATCCTCGTCTTGGTAGACTATCATCCTCGTCTTGGTGGACTATTATCCTCGTCTTGGTAGACTATTATCCTCGTCTTGGTAGACTGTGAACATCGTTCGGAGAGACTATTACTCAGTTCCGGGGGGGACACAGCCCCCCCCCCAGGTGACGACCACTGGGGTGGGGTGGGTGCAATCAATCACTCCGAGTTGTGTGCTGGGGCCCTCTCGCAATCTCTGCTGGGCAGACCTCTGCGTTCTCTGCGCTGAGGGATTGCACTTGGGTAGCTGCAGTCTGGATGTGGGAGAATCCAACCTGCTCTCCTGTTTTGATAGTAGTTGTTGTAAGTATGTGCACCATAGTATAAATATTGACGTACTTAACAATTAGATAGTAGAACTTTATACTTTTCATTTTATGGAGTCCACAAAAATTAAGCTAAAAACAAGCTTAAATATTACTAGGCTTGTATAACACACATGTGTACTATTTTAGGCCTCAGATATCGTGTACTAGGCCAAGGAAGGTTAGGTTAGTTAGTTTAGTTTGTCTTTGCAACATAAACAAAAAATCTTTCCCGGTTTGTCCGGGAAACCGGGGGCCAGATTCACGAAGGTACTTACGAATGTTTTTCCTTCTTAGCGCCTTCTTAGGGGCTACGTCGGTATTCAGGTAGGCACACTAAGAGGGGAAAACCTTCGTAAGTTTGGTCCGGCAGCTAAGAGTGCTGTCGCCTACTCGTAGCTTTACGTAAACTGGATATAACTCAATTTTTCTCTACTACAGTTGGTGAATCTCGTGAAGAGGAGTCCTTCGTGTTAGTTATAAATGCATTCTCTGCTTGAAACTTGTAGTAAATATGTCTTTTATGATATTAGAAATAGTTTGTATAATAGCAAGATATTATACCAGTAGTTATTAAGAAAATAAACACTGGAGAACATGACATATGAGAGAAGGTGGCTGGTGGGAGAATTTACTATCACCAAATGACCCACTGCACAAATGATGTCAGGTAAGTAGGGTTAAAACTTCAATAACTTCTCTCATTGAATACTTAAACCTATAATTATGTCTGTATGGACTATTATGACCTGTTAAAAAAGAGAGAGGGGAAAGTAGGGGTCCAAGACTTCTTCAAGTTACGCAATTTGGCTGTGTAACAATAAGTAATTTATCTATTTATTTATTTATATATATACAAGAAGGTATATTGGGTTTGTGAGGATACATAGCATTTTATTTACATTCTTGTAAAGCCACTAGTACGCGCAGCGTTTCGGGCAGGTCCTTAACTTAACAGATAATTTTAAGTAGGTAAATTCTAGCAAAATTTATGAAATGTTAACAGGTACATTGCAAGTAAAAATGAGATGAGAGAGATTAGTAGGTATATTAAAGCCCATCAGTAGCTCTGATTGATTGCATTGACAGCTTGATTTGTAATTTAACAAAAATTAATAGGAACAATACATCATTTTGATAGTACATGTAAGAAGACAGTAATGATAGTAATGGTAAAATTGTTTGGAATAGGTACATGCAAATTGGGGGATTGGGTAGCACTAGATACAGTGCAAGTGTAAAGCACAAGGTAGGAAACTATGAAGATAAAATTAGGCACTTTTGGTGTTTTTTTCAATAAGGCAAATATAGAATAAATATAGTCAAATATAGGAACAAAAATGAGGCACATATAGAATTTTGAATAAAACACAAGGTAGGAAACTATGAAGATGAAATTAGGTACTTTTTGGTTTTGTTTTTGAATGAGGCAAATGTTGGACAGCTTTTCAACTCATTAGGGAGTGAGTTCCATAGACTAAGTCACTTTATTTGCATGGTGTTTACACAGATTAATATAATAATAATAGCCGGTGATGAGGCAGGTAAACCAATACAACACGATGAGCCTCTCACTATCACTCAAATAATCCTAATTAACGTGCCACATCTGTGATGGGAAGTACATTTACAGTTGTTATAGTGTATTCTTCCGGCAGATCTTGTGTGGTCGCCAGGGAACCTAGCGACCTGAACCTGTTGCTTCCCGTGGGAACACACGCCATAGACCACGAGGCTGTTATCTGGCCACAAACTCACACTTTTACCCATACTGAAGCCTTCACATCAGATAAGGCATTGGTGTACAAACTAACACAGTAGATTAATTCACTAACATTTAGTATAATTTTTCCTATTAATCGATAAATTCTCGATTGATAGGCTTCAATTATTAATTAACCCCCCAAGTTGTGTTGGGATATGACTTGTGGGATAATTTAAATCCATACAGTGTTCAATAAACATACAGTCTACTAAACTATTGTAATAAATAATAAATAAATTAATTATACATCATAAATAAAATTTCTTTAAATAAATCAATAAATTAATAATTAAAATAAATTAAATAAAATTATATTTCCCACGAGTCAGAATTCTCTACCCAGATGAAGATGACAGTCTACCCTGACGAAGATGACAGTCTACCCCATATGAAGATGACCGCCTACCGAGACAAAGATGACAGTCTACCGAGACGAAGATGACAGTCTACCGAGACGAAGATGACAGTCTACCCAGACGAAGATGACAGTCTACCCAGACGAAGATGACAGTCTACCCAGACGAAGATGACAGTCTACCCAGACGAAGATGACAGTCTACCCAGAAGAAGATGACAGTCTACCCTGACGAAGGTGACAGTCTACCCTGACGAAGGTGACAATCTACCCTGACGAAGGTGACAGTCTACCCTGACGAAGGTGACAGTCTACCCTGACGAAGGTGACAATCTACCCTGACGAAGGTGACAGTCTACCCTGACGAAGGTGACAGTCTACCCTGACGAAAAGCGATCAAACGTTATCAAACGGATCTGCAAACATTTCTCTGTCTCTCCCTAGAAAGCCTCGCCAGAACAAGAACATAAATCAGTTGTCTACAGACAAAAATTAATAACGTGAACATTCAAAAAATAAAATAATACAACAGTACAATGAATTATACAAAGCGGCAACACGATTGTATAATAACGGTTTTTTACCACATAAACTGCACTAGGCTGCTGCTCCAGTCTTGCAGGCAGCCTCACTGCTTGTGGCTCGGTAACTGGCATATATGAATATCTCTAACAAGAAAAATAATAATTTTCTCACGTTACATTGCGTCACTCACGCCTTATGCATGCAAGCACTCTCATATATATATTATGGTGTCCATATAATTCTCTGTTCTGCTTCCTGAGGTCCACCACTAAGTACATCTGTTTTTGGGTCCTGGAAATCAGGTAGGTACTCCTGCAGTCTTCAGTATTTGCTGCTACTTGAAGTTCCACTCAACCTGTGAAGTTCCTCTATGCGGCTTCACCACAAAGAAACCCGTAGCTCCACTACACTCGAAGTTCCTCACTACCACTAAACGTTCTGGGGCCAGATTCACGAAGCACTTACGAGCGTGTACATCTTTCCTCAATCTTTGACGGCTTTGTTTACAATTATTAAACAGTTAATGAGCTCCGAAGCACCAGGAGGATGTTTATAACAATAACAACAGTTGATTGGGAAGATTTCGTGCTTGTAAACTGTTTAATAAATGTAACCAAAGCCGTAAAAAATTGAGGAAAGATGTACACGTTCGTAAGTGCTTGCGTAACTGTTTCGTGAATCTGGCCCCTGCCCTACAACTGAAGTTCAACTCCACACTTAAAGTTTTACACTACCACCTGAAGTTCCACCATATAATCTTCACCAGACACGAAGCTCGTCCACGAACTTCTCCCCCACACAAACCGCAGAAAATGATGATGTGGCAGAACTGCCCGCAGCTCCAAAATGGCGCTTCTCTTGGCTTTCCACAAAATGCTCTTGGACTGCCTCTAAATGCTTCTCACAGTCCTGACTTGAGTACATGACATCGCCTGCAGGCTTCACACACCTGCTCAATTGTCTCCACACAATGCCTCTCACTGTTGGGTCCACACAGGTCACGACAACCCTGTAGGCTTCACGCCGCCCTTAATATCGTTCACGATCACTAAGAATTGTCGAACATCGACCTCGGCAACTTCCTCACACTTTGTACAAGTAGCCTTCCAGACCTCCCAGTACACCTGTGAGGTGTACTTTTGTCAGTGTGAGGTGTACTCTAGTCAGCGAAAGGTGTACTCTAGTCAGCGAAAGGTGTACTCTAGTCAGTGTGAGGTACTCTTGTTAGTGTGAGGTGTACTCTAGTCAGTGTAAGGTGTACTCTAGTCAGTGTGAGGTGTACTCTAGTCAGTGTGAGATGTACTCTTGTTAGTGTGAGGTGTACTCTTGTCAGTGTGAGGTGTACTCTTGTCACTGTGAGGTGTACTCTAGTTAGTGTGAGGTGTACTCTTGTCAGTGTGAGGTGTACTCTAGTCAGTGTGAGGTGTACTCTAGTCAGTGTGAGGTGTACTCTAGACAGTGTAAGGTGTACTCTAGACAGTGTGAGGTGTACTCTGGTCAGTGTGAGGTGTACTCTAGACAGTGTGAGGTGTACTCTAGTCAGTGTGAGGTGTACTCTTGTCAGTGTGAGGTGTACTCTTGTCAGTGTGAAGTGTACTCTAGACAGTGTGAGGTGTACTCTTGTCAGTGTGAGGTGTACTCTAGACAGTGTGAGGTGTACTCTAGACAGTGTGAGGTGTAATCTAGACAGTGTGAGGTGTACTCTAGTCAGTGTGAGGTGTACTCTTGTTAGTGTAAGGTGTACTCTAGTCAGTGTGAGGTGTACTCTAGACAGTGTGAGGTGTACTCTAGACAGTGTGAGGTGTAATCTAGACAGTGTGAGGTGTACTCTAGTCAGTGTGAGGTGTACTCTTGTTAGTGTAAGGTGTACTCTAGTCAGTGTAAGGTGTACTCTAGACAGTGTGAGGTGTACTCTTGTCAGTGTGAGGTGTACTCTAGACAGTGTGAGGTGTACTCTAGACAGTGTAAGGTGTACTCCTGTCAGTGTGAGGTGTACTCTAGACAGTGTGAGGTGTACTCTAGTCAGTGTGAGGTGTACTGTAGTCAATGTAAGGTGTACTCTAGTCAGTGTAAGGTGTACTCCTGTCAGTGTGAGGTGTACTCTAGTCAGTGTGAGGTGTATTCTAGTCAGTGTGAGGTGTACTCTAGACAGTGTGAGGTGTACTCTAGACAGTGTGAGGTGTACTCTAGACAGTGTAAGGTGTACTCCTGTCAGTGTGAGGTGTACTCTAGTCAGTGTGAGGTGTACTCTATTCAGTGTGAGGTGTACTCTAGACAGTGTAAGGTGTACTCCTGTCAGTGTGAGGTGTACTCTAGTCAGTGTAAGGTGTACTCTAGACAGTGTGAGGTGTACTCTAGACAGTGTAAGGTGTACTCTAGTCAGTGTGAGGTGTACTCTAGACAGTGTGAGGTGTACTCTAGACAGTGTGAGGTGTACTCTAGACAGTGTAAGGTGTACTCCTGTCAGTGTGAGGTGTACTCCTGTCAGTGTGAGGTGTACTCTAGACAGTGTGAGGTGTACTCTAGTCAGTGTGAGGTGTACTCTTGTCAGTGTGAAGTGTACTCCTATCAGTGTGAGGTGTACTCCTGTCAGTGTGAGGTGTACTCCTGTCAGTGTAAGGTGTACTCCTGTCAGTGTAAGGTGTACTCTTGTCAGTGTAAGGTGTACTCTTGTCAGTGTGAGGTGTACTCCTGTCAGTGTGAGGTGTACTCTAGTCAGTGTGAGGTGTACTCTTGTCAGTGTAAGGTGTACTCTTGTCAGTGTAAGGTGTACTCTTGTCAGTGTGAGGTGTACTCTTGTCAGTGTAAGGTGTACTCTTGTCAGTGTGAGGTGTACTCTAGTCAGTGTAAGGTGTACTCTAGTCAGTGTGAGGTGTACTCTAGACAGTGTAAGGTGTACTCTAGTCAGTGTGAGGTGTACTCTAGACTGTGTAAGGTGTACTCTAGTCAGTGTAAGGTGTACTCTAGACAGTGTAAGATGTACTCTAGACAGTGTAAGGTGTACTCTAGTCAGTGTGAGGTGTACTCTAGACAGTGTAAGATGTACTCTAGACAGTGTGAGGTGTACTCTAGACAGTGTGAGGTGTACTCTAGACAGTGTAAGATGTACTCTAGACAGTGTAAGGTGTACTCTAGTCAGTGTAAGGTGTACTCTAGACAGTGTAAGGTATACTCTAGACAGTGTGAGGTGTACTCTAGACAGTGTAAGATGTACTCTAGACAGTGTAAGATGTACTCTAGTCAGTGTGAGGTGTACTCCTGTCAGTGTGAGGTGTACTCTAGACAGTGTGAGGTGTACTCTAGTCAGTGTGAGGTGTACTCTAGACAGTGTGAGGTGTACTCTAGTCAGTGTGAGGTGTACTCTAGTCAGTGTGAGGTGTACTCTAGACAGTGTAAGGTATACTCTAGTCAGTGTAAGATGTACTCTAGTCAGTGTGAGGTGTACTCTAGACAGTGTGAGGTGTACTCTAGACAGTGTAAGGTATACTCTAGTCAGTGTGAGGTGTACTCTAGTCAGTGTGAGGTGTACTCTAGACAGTGTGAGGTGTACTCTAGACAGTGTAAGGTATACTCTAGTCAGTGTAAGATGTACTCTAGTCAGTGTGAGGTGTACTCTTGTCAGTGTGAGGTGTACTCTAGACAGTGTGAGGTGTACTCTAGTCAGTGTGAGGTGTACTCTAGACAGTGTGAGGTGTACTCTAGTCAGTGTGAGGTGTACTCTAGTCAGTGTGAGGTGTACTCTAGTCAGTGTAAGGTGTACTCTAGTCAGTGTAAGGTGTACTCTAGTCAGTGTGAGGTGTACTCTAGTCAGTGTGAGGTGTACTCTAGTCAGTGTAAGGTATACTCTAGTCAGTGTGAGGTGTACTCTTCCCACGGGTGAACTCTTAGAGCACTGAGAGCATATATTCCTGAATTAATGATGAAATATTCAAGATCTTTGAGACTTCTTCACAGTTCCAGTCCTGGTCACCTGTCAGCCACCCGTGTAAGAAGGGACTTCTATCACCATATACAACTGACAGTCTGGCGGTCAAAACTCCATCATTCTCCTCGATAATGATCTTTTAGCTTAAGTCTCTCACATTCTCAACACTTTTAATATGAATTTGGGTTTTAAGAACATAAGAACAGTTAGCAATATTCTGATTTGGATCTTCCTATACTTTTGGAACCTATACTTTACGTAAAGCCATAAATCTTTGTACTAGAAAAGGGTTGAGGGACGCGAAATTGACATACTGTCCCGTTTTCTGTTTTGGGTCCTCTGGTAGGTTAGGATAAAGGCACTTTAGTACGATAGTTTCTTGACGTTGGGAACACTTTGGATTACAGGCTGCTCTGTCTGTCTGTCAGATCCTCCCATTCTCCCTCATTCCCATTTTTCTTCCCTCCCAATCATTCTCACTCCTTCATATTGACTTTGCTTCCCTCCAACCCACTCGCTCTCCCTCATTTACATTCTCCCTCAGGCTCATTACCCTTCTTTACTTCTCTTTCTCTCTCTCGCTCCCTCTCTCTCATTCTCTTCCTCCTCCCTCGCCCCTGTTCGCTCTCCCAGCTCAGTGGGCACAATGGTCCCACTGAGATCCAGTGGGCTCATTGTACCAAACATTGGGCAAACATGTTTGAGTTAACACTGAGTGAACCTATTCGACACTGAATCAACATATTCGACACTGAATGAACATATGCGACACTGAATCAACATATTCGACACTGAATGAACATATTCGACACTGACTCAACATATTCGACACTGAATCAAAATATTCGACACTGAATCAACATATTCGACACTGAACCAAAATATTCGACACTGAATCAACATATTCGACACTGAATCAACATATTCGACACTGAATCAAAATATTCGACACTGAATCAAAATATTCGACACTGAATCAAAATATTCGACACTGAATCAAAATATTCGAAACTGAATCAAAATATTCGACACTGAATCAAAATATTCGACACTGAATCAAAATATTCGACACTGAATCAAAATATTCGAAACTGAATCAAAATATTCGACACTGAATCAAAATATTCGACACTAAACCAAAATATTCGACACTGAATCAAAATATTCGACACTGAATCAAAATATTCGACACTGAATCAACATATTCGACACTGAATCAAAATATTCGACACTGAATCAAAATATTCGACACTGAATCAAAATATTCGACACTGAATCAACATATTCGACACTGAATCAAAATATTCGACACTGAATCAAAATATTCGACACTGAATGAACATATTCGACACTGAATCAAAATATTCGACACTGAATGAAAATATTCGACACTGAATCAAAATATTCGACACTGAATCAAAATATTCGAAACTGAATCAAAATATTCGACACTGAATCAAAATATTCGAAACTGAATCAAAATATTCGACACTGAATCAAAATATTCGACACTAAACCAAAATATTCGACACTGAATCAAAATATTCGACACTGAATCAAAATATTCAACACTGAATCAACATATTCGACACTGAATCAACATATTCGACACTGAATCAAAATATTCGACACTGAATCAAAATATTCGACACTGAATCAAAATATTCGACACTGAATCAACATATTCGACACTGAATCAAAATATTCGACACTGAATGAACATATTCGACACTGAATCAAAATATTCGACACTGAATGAAAATATTCGACACTGAATCAAAATATTCGACACTGAATCAAAATATTCGACACTGAATCTAAATATTCGACACTGAATGAAAATATTCGACACTGAATCAAAATATTCGACACTGAATCAAAATATTCGACACTGAACCAAAATATTCGACACTGAGTAAACGTATTCGACGGCCGCGTCCAGAGCACAGCTTTGTTAGTCAAGTACTGGACTCTACAGCACCGGCCTGGAATCCATATCATGCAAAACAGCGATAAATACAAGAGCCCAGAAGGGTGCTACAAGAGTAGTGGCAGAGCTTCATGGGTTAGGCTCAAGGACCTGGTCCCAGATCCTTACTACTGGCTCCTCACAAGTATTCCTGAGTGTGGACTCACCTTTGTGTTGACTGGTGCTCGTCCAGCGGTCTTGGTGGCCTGGGTGTTGGGTGGTGTGCTACATCGACCAGGGAGCTGTCATGGTGTGCTACATCGACCAGGGAGCTGTCATGGTGTGCTACATCGACCAGGGAGCTGTCATGGTGTGCTACATCGACCAGGGAGCTGTCATGGTGTGCTACATCGACCAGGGAGCTGTCATGGTGTGCTTCATCGACCAGGGAGCTGTCATGGTGTGATACATCGACCAGGGAGCTGTCATGGTGTGCTTCATCGACCAGGGAGCTGTCATGGTGTGCTTCATCGACCAGGGAGCTGTCATGGTGTGCTTCATCGACCAGGGAGCTGTCATGGTGTGCTTCATCGACCAGGGAGCTATCATGGTGTGATACATCGACCAGGGAGCTGTCATGGTGTGCTTCATCGACCAGGGAGCTGTCATGGTGTGATACATCGACCAGGGAGCTGTCATGGTGTGATACATCGACCAGGGAGCTGTCATCGTGTGATACATCGACCAGGGAGCTGTCATGGTGTGATACATCGACCAGGGAGCTGTCATGGTGTGATACATCGACCAGGGAGCTGTCATGGTGTAATACATCGACCAGGGAACTGTCATGGTGTGATACATCGACCAGGGAGCTGTCATGGTGTGATACATCGACCAGGGAGCTGTCATGGTGTGATACATCGACCAGGGAGCTGTCATGGTGTGATACATCGACCAGGGAGCTGTCATGGTGTGATACATCGACCAGGGAGCTGTCATGGTGTGCTTCATCGACCAGGGAGCTGTCATGGTGTGATACATCGACCAGGGAGCTGTCATGGTGCGATACATCGACCAGGGAGCTGTCATGGTGTGATACATCGACCAGGGAGCTGTCATGGTGTGCTACATCGACCAGGGAGCTGTCATGGTGTGATACATCGACCAGGGAGCTGTCATGGTGTGATACATCGACCAGGGAGCTGTCATGGTGTGATACATCGACCAGGGAGCTGTCATGGTGTGATACATCGACCAGGGAGCTGTCATGGTGTGATACATCGACCAGGGAGCTGTCATGGTGTGCTTCATCGACCAGGGAGCTGTCATGGTGTGATACATCGACCAGGGAGCTGTCATGGTGTGATACATCGACCAGGGAGCTGTCATGGTGTGATACATTGACCAGGGAGCTGTCATGGTGTGATACATCGACCAGGGAGCTGTCATGGTGTGCTTCATCGACCAGGGAGCTGTCATGGTGTGCTTCATCGACCAGGGAGCTGTCATGGTGTGCTTCATCGACCAGGGAGCTGTCATGGTGTGCTTCATCGACCAGGGAGCTGTCATGGTGTGCTTCATCGACCAGGGAGCTGTCATGGTGTGCTTCATCGACCAGGGAGCTGTCATGGTGTGCTTCATCGACCAGGGAGCTGTCATGGTGTGCTTCATCGACCAGGGAGCTGTCATGGTGTGCTTCATCGACCAGGGAGCTGTCATGGTGTGCTTCATCGACCAGGGAGCTGTCATGGTGTGCTTCATCGACCAGGGAGCTGTCATGGTGTGCTTCATCGACCAGGGAGCTGTCATGGTGTGCTACATCGACCAGGGAGCTGTCATGGTGTGCTCATCGACCAGGGAGCTGTCATGGTGTGCTCATCGACCAGGGAGCTGTCATGGTGTGCTTCATCGACCAGGGAGCTGTCATGGTGTGCTTCATCGACCAGGGAGCTGTCATGGTGTGCTTCATCGACCAGGGAGCTGTCATGGTGTGCTTCATCGACCAGGGAGCTGTCATGGTGTGCTTCATCGACCAGGGAGCTGTCATGGTGTGCTTCATCGACCAGGGAGCTGTCATGGTGTGATACATCGACCAGGGAGCTGTCATGGTGTGCTTCATCGACCAGGGAGCTGTCATGGTGTGCTTCATCGACCAGGGAGCTGTCATGGTGTGATACATCGACCAGGGAGCTGTCATGGTGTGCTTCATCGACCAGGGAGCTGTCATGGTGTGACACATCGACCAGGGAGCTGTCATGGTGTGCTTCATCGACCAGGGAGCTGTCATGGTGTGCTTCATCGACCAGGGAGCTGTCATGGTGTGCTTCATCGACCAGGGAGCTGTCATGGTGTGATACATCGACCAGGGAGCTGTCATGGTGTGCTTCATCGACCAGGGAGCTGTCATGGTGTGATACATCGACCAGGGAGCTGTCATGGTGTGATACATCGACCAGGGAGCTGTCATGGTGTGATACATCGACCAGGGAGCTGTCATGGTGTGCTTCATCGACCAGGGAGCTGTCATGGTGTGCTTCATCGACCAGGGAGCTGTCATGGTGTGCTACATCGACCAGGGAGCTGTCATGGTGTGCTTCATCGACCAGGGAGCTGTCATGGTGTGCTTCATCGACCAGGGAGCTGTCATGGTGTGCTTCATCGACCAGGGAGCTGTCATGGTGTGCTTACATCGACCAGGGAGCTGTCATGGTGTGCTTCATCGACCAGGGAGCTGTCATGGTGTGCTTCATCGACCAGGGAGCTGTCATGGTGTGCTACATCGACCAGGGAGCTGTCATGGTGTGATACATCGACCAGGGAGCTGTCATGGTGTGATTACATCGACCAGGGAGCTGTCATGGTGTGACTACATCGACCAGGGAGCTGTCATGGTGTGACTACATCGACCAGGGAGCTGTCATGGTGTGCTTCATCGACCAGGGAGCTGTCATGGTGTGATACATCGACCAGGGAGCTGTCATGGTGTGATACATCGACCAGGGAGCTGTCATGGTGTGATACATCGACCAGGGAGCTGTCATGGTGTGATACATCGACCAGGGAGCTGTCATGGTGTGATACATCGACCAGGGAGCTGTCATGGTGTGCTTCATCGACCAGGGAGCTGTCATGGTGTGCTTCATCGACCAGGGAGCTGTCATGGTGTGCTTCATCGACCAGGGAGCTGTCATGGTGTGATACATCGACCAGGGAGCTGTCATGGTGTGCTTCATCGTCCAGGGAGCTGTCATGGTGTGATACATCGACCAGGGAGCTGTCATGGTGTGCTTCATCGACCAGGGAGCTGTCATGGTGTGCTTCATCGACCAGGGAGCTGTCATGGTGTGCTTCATCGACCAGGGAGCTGTCATGGTGTGATACATCGACCAGGGAGCTGTCATGGTGTGCTTCATCGACCAGGGAGCTGTAATGGTGTGACACATCGACCAGGGAGCTGTCATGGTGTGCTTCATCGACCAGGGAGCTGTCATGGTGTGATACATCGACCAGGGAGCTGTCATGGTGTGCTTCATCGACCAGGGAGCTGTCATGGTGTGCTTCATCGACCAGGGAGCTGTCATGGTGTGATACATCGACCAGGGAGCTGTCATGGTGTGCTTCATCGACCAGGGAGCTGTCATGGTGTGCTTCATCGACCAGGGAGCTGTCATGGTGTGATACATCGACCAGGGAGCTGTCATGGTGTGCTTCATCGACCAGGGAGCTGTCATGGTGTGCTTCATCGACCAGGGAGCTGTCATGGTGTGCTTCATCGACCAGGGAGCTGTCATGGTGTGATACATCGACCAGGGAGCTGTCATGGTGTGCTTCATCGACCAGGGAGCTGTCATGGTGTGCTTCATCGACCAGGGAGCTGTCATGGTGTGATACATCGACCAGGGAGCTGTCATGGTGTGCTTCATCGACCAGGGAGCTGTCATGGTGTGATACATCGACCAGGGAGCTGTCATGGTGTGATACATCGACCAGGGAGCTGTCATGGTGTGATACATCGACCAGGGAGCTGTCATGGTGTGCTTCATCGACCAGGGAGCTGTCATGGTGTGATACATCGACCAGGGAGCTGTCATGGTGTGATACATCGACCAGGGAGCTGTCATGGTGTGATACATCGACCAGGGAGCTGTCATGGTGTGATACATCGACCAGGGAGCTGTCATGGTGTGATACATCGACCAGGGAGCTGTCATGGTGTGCTACATCGACCAGGGAGCTGTCATGGTGTGATACATCGACCAGGGAGCTGTCATGGTGTGCTACATCGACCAGGGAGCTGTCATGGTGTGATACATCGACCAGGGAGCTGTCATGGTGTGATACATCGACCAGGGAGCTGTCATGGTGTGATACATCGACCAGGGAGCTGTCATGGTGTGCTTCATCGGCCAGGGAGCTGTCATGGTGTGATACATCGACCAGGGAGCTGTCATGGTGTGATACATCGACCAGGGAGCTGTCATGGTGTGCTTCATCGACCAGGGAGCTGTCATGGTGTTATACATCGACCAGGGAGCTGTCATGGTCTGCTTCATCGACCAGGGAGCTGTCATGGTGTGCTTCATCGACCAGGGAGCTGTCATGGTGTGATACATCGACCAGGGAGCTGTCATGGTGTGCTACATCGACCAGGGAGCTGTCATGGTGTGCTTCATCGACCAGGGAGCTGTCATGGTGTGCTTCATCGACCAGGGAGCTGTCATGGTCTGCTTCATCGACCAGGGAGCTGTCATGGTGTGCTTCATCGACCAGGGAGCTGTCATGGTGTGCTTCATCGACCAGGGAGCTGTCATGGTCTGCTTCATCGACCAGGGAGCTGTCATGGTGTGCTTCATCGACCAGGGAGCTGTCATGGTCTGCTTCATCGACCAGGGAGCTGTCATAGTGTGCTTCATCGACCAGGGAGCTGTCATGGTGTGCTTCATCGACCAGGGAGCTGTCATGGTGTGATACATCGACCAGGGAGCTGTCATGGTGTGTTACATCGACCAGGGAGCTGTCATGGTGTGTTACATCGACCAGGGAGCTGTCATGGTGTGGTTCATCGTCCAGGGAGCTGTCATGGTGTGCTTCATCGACCAGGGAGCTGTCATGGTGTGCTTCATCGACCAGGGAGCTGTCATGGTGTGATACATCGACCAGGGAGCTGTCATGGTGTGCTTCATCGACCAGGGAGCTGTCATGGTGTGCTTCATCGACCAGGGAGCTGTCATGGTGTGATACATCGACCAGGGAGCTGTCATGGTGTGCTTCATCGACCAGGGAGCTGTCATGGTGTGATACATCGAACAGGGAGCTGTCATGGTGTGCTTCATCGACCAGGGAGCTGTCATGGTGTGATACATCGACCAGGGAGCTGTCATGGTGTGATACATCGACCAGGGAGCTGTCATGGTGTGATACATCGACCAGGGAGCTGTCATGGTGTGCTACATCGACCAGGGAGCTGTCATGGTGTGATACATCGACCAGGGAGCTGTCATGGTGTGACACATCGACCAGGGAGCTGTCATGGTGTGACACATCGACCAGGGAGCTGTCATGGTGTGCTACATCGACCAGGGAGCTGTCATGGTGTGCTTCATCGACCAGGGAGCTGTCATGGAATGCGTAATTAAATTCCTATTGTAATTCCAATAAAAGATGGCAAATTCCTTGAGGAAATGTCTCCTCAACTTTCTAACCCCAAGTGAGCTGTATCTACACTGAGGAATATATAGTCTAGTTCGCTATAGGAGAAAATATCCCAGAGCAAACAGGTGTTAATCACAGTGTAGCGTATATTTATTGTCATACAGGTCACGGAAGCGCTTGGGCCTCTTGATTAACTTGTACATAGAGTTAGTAGAGAACTCTACCTCAGAACTGTGTGATTGGTGCGTTGATGGTAATATTTCCCAGAGGTCCTGTCATTATAGTGAGTGTCATGATGAGTGTGACAGCACCTCACACTCTGGCACCTCACACTCTGGCACCTCACACTCTGGCACCTCACACTCTGGCACCTCACACTCAGGCACCTCACACTCTGGCACCTCACACTCTGGCACCTCACACTCTGGCACCTCACACTCAGGCACCTCACACTCTGGCACCTCACACTCTGGCACCTCACACTCTGGCACCTCACACTCTGGCACCTCACACTCAGGCACCTCACACTCTGGCACCTCACACTCTGGCACCTCACACTCAGGCACCTCACACTCTGGCACCTCACACTCTGGCACCTCACACTCAGGCACCTCACACTCTGGCACCTCACACTCTGGCACCTTACACTCAGGCACCTCACACTCAGGCACCTCACACTCTGGCACCTCACACTCTGGCACCTCACACTCTGGCACCTCACACTCTGGCACCTCACACTCAGGCACCTCACACTCTGGCACCTCACACTCTGGCACCTCACACTCAGGCACCTCACACTCTGGCACCTCACACTCTGGCACCTCACACTCTGGCACCTCACACTCTGGCACCTCACACTCAGGCACCTCACACTCAGGCACCTCACACTCTGGCACCTCACACTCTGGCACCTCACACTCTGGCACCTCACACTCTGGCACCTCACACTCAGGCACCTCACACTCTGGCACCTCACACTCTGGCACCTCACACTCAGGCACCTCACACTCTGGCACCTCACACTCTGGCACCTTACACTCAGGCACCTCACACTCAGGCACCTCACACTCTGGCACCTCACACTCAGGCACCTCACACTCAGGCACCTCACACTCAGGCACCTCACACTCAGGCACCTCACACTCAGGCACCTCACACTCTGGCACCTCACACTCTGGCACCTTACACTCAGGCACCTGACACTCAGGCACCTGACACTCAGGCACCTGACACTCAGGCACCTCACACTCGGGCACCTCACACTCTGGCACCTCACACTCAGGCACCTCACACTCAGGCACCTCACACTCGGGCACCTCACACTCTGGCACCTCACACTCAGGCACCTCACACTCAGGCACCTGACACTCGGGCACCTCACACTCTGGCACCTCACACTCAGGCACCTCACACTCGGGCACCTGACACTCAGGCACCTCACACTCTGGCACCTTACACTCTGGCACCTCACACTCAGGCACCTCACACTCTGGCACCTCACACTCTGGCACCTCACACTCTGGCACCTCACACTCTGGCACCTCACACTCTGGCACCTTACACTCTGGCACCTCACACTCAGGCACCTCACACTCTGGCACCTCACACTCAGGCACCTCACACTCGGGCACCTCACACTCAGGCACCTGACACTCAGGAAACTCACACTCAGGAACCTCACACTCGGGCACCTCACACTCAGGAACCTCACACTCGGGCACCTCACACTCGGGCACCTCACACTCAGGAACCTCACACTCAGGCACCTCACACTCAGGCACCTCACACTAGGGCACCTCACACTCAGGAACTTACACTCAGGCACCTCACACTCAGGAACTTACACTCAGGCACCTCACACTCTGGCACCTCACACTCAGGCACCTCACACTCAGGCACCTCACACTCTGGCACCTCACACTCAGGCACCTCACACTCAGGCACCTCACACTCGGGCACCTGACACTCAGGCACCTCTCACTCAGGAACCTCACACTCGGGGACCTCACACTCAGGAACCTCACACTCAGGAACCTCACACTCAGGCACCTGACTTTCAGGCACCTCACACTCGGGCACCTCACACTCAGGCACCTCACACTCTGGCACCTCACACTCAGGCACCTCTCACTCAGGAACCTCACACTCGGGCACCTCACACTCAGGAACCTCACACTCAGGCACCTGACACTCAGGCACCTCACACTCTGGCACCTGACACTCTGGCACCTGACACTCAGGCACCTGACACTCAGGCACCTCACACTCAGGCACCTCACACTCAGGAACCTCACACTCGGGCACCTCACACTCAGGAACCTCACACTCAGGCACCTCACACTCGGGCACCTCATTTGAGTTATTTTTTTAACTTCTGACTCCCTACAAGTCAGAAGTGGAGTGACATCTGACTTCTCATGTGTGATAGTTGACTGTATCTATGCTGTGTTTTAATGTGCCGAGCCCAATAGGCTCAGTTTTCAGAGTGATCCAACAGAAATGGGGCCGCTTCCATTAACCTGGAGAGAAATGAAAATATCTCCAGTTACCACTCGGTAAAAAGTAATATGTATACATGGAGCAGCTCTGATATGCCTACGAATTATTTTAACCTATCCTTTTAATCTGTTATCTTGCCACATATGAATTATTATAACAATGACAACACTATGTAATGATATGAATTCATCTATTGCAACTGCCTTTAAATTATTTTTATGTAATTGCAATGTATCAATATTATTTGGATAGTGATTAACCTAGTTAGTATAATTTATTTTAGTGGGAAGTAACTTACTGCGGTGAGCTCATAAGCTCTTGGCTGTGTTGACCAGACCACACACTAGAAATTGAAGGGACGACGACGTTTCGGTCCGTCCTGGACCATTCTCAAGTCGATTGTGATGAGGACAGGTAGGGACAGGCATTAAATAGGCAAGAGAGAGCTGAGGAGGAAAGTCAGGTGTAGGGGATAGTAGTAATGAGAACTGCAGCAGGCCTATTGGCCCATACGAGGCAGCTCCTATTATAACCACCGAAGGAGATAGTAATAGGAATAAGAAGAGGATAGCAAGGGAGCGTAGAAGACAATGAACAGAAAAAGGGAGAAGAGAGAAAGAAAGAAATGGAAGGTGGAAAGCTTATGTTAAGTCACGTTTGTTAGAAAGATTAGAGCATTTGAGTATATACTGTGAAAGGGAAGAGTCCACAGCAACAAAGCCAGGACTCAAGTTCATGTTGGGTACATTGTTAATAAGAGCCGATTCTACAAGACGGCGTCTGTGTAGAGTAGAGGCAGGAAAGATTATTTTGGAGGAAGACCAATCAATGGGATGATTAGAATCCCTCACATGGCAGAAGAGAGAATTGTTAGTGTCTGCAGACATAACACTTCTCTTGTGTTCTTTAAGTCTGTCATTCAGTGTACGGCCAGTTTCGCCAAAGTATTGGAGAGGACAAGATGAACAGGAAATAGAGTAGACACCAGCAGCATTAGAAGCAGGAGGAGCAGTGTGAACTAGATTGCTACGAAGTGTGTTAGTTTGTCGAAAGGCGAGTTTAATGTCAAGAGGACGAAAGGTATTGGTAAAAGCTCTTGGCTGTGCCCGCACCTACAATGTTAATGGGTTTAGTGGCACAAAGAAAACATTGGATCCAGTCTCTAGTTATTACACCACTAACCTCTCCTTATTTTGGTTGGATGCAGGTACGGAGCTCTGTGTTACAGTACTGAGCCTTTAGCCTTCTCGTAGTGCCAGAGGTTGTAGTGTTGTTCACTACTATTGTTAGAATGGTGGTGTTGACTCCGTCGGCTTCTAGCTTCAGGCGTTATCACACTCCACTCACAGTTTATATTAAGAAACACACTTATTTCTTATAACAGGGTCTCTTAATATTAAACGGCGGCAATTAAGCAGCTTGAACTTCCTGAAGTATCCTCATGGTGGATGGAGTGATGTTTACTAGCGTGTGAGGGAGTGAGGCATCACAGCTGTGGTGATTTTGTACTCACACACTCCTCTCACTGGTTTTGTGGCAAGACACATGATCAAAACACTTTAAATAGTATATCCTGCTTATTATGCACATTGTACATGCAGGTTTACACCACCATCCAGGTCCATAGATGTTAAACAGCTGCAAATCAAGCAGCTTGAACATCATGGAGTTTGCTGTTGTTGATTTAAGGGCGACGACGATCGTGGGATCGGATGCGCTCCTGCGTCCCCGTTAAGAGTTAACTGCAATGCCCGGAAAGGTGTAACGCCAAGCCCAATCGCGAAACGAGTGACACCAATCACCGGAAACTAATATGCCTCGCGGCAAAGAAACGCAGACGGGCAGTTGATTGGGAGCCCCAGGAGCCCCTCAGGGTGACAAGCACCGGCCCCGCCCCACACAGAGAACACCAGGTAGCAAAACCTAAAACTCTGCCCCCAACTAAAACGCAAAAGTCATCCAGTGCCCTCTGGCAGAGCAGAAGCCGGCCGCCCACCACGACTGAGGGCACACCAGGAGGCCACCAAGACCCACCAACCCCCGGCACCTCTCGGCCAAGCCGGACCTGGACACCGTCGCCCCGCCGGAAGAACCAGCCAGAACACGTCAAAATAAAAATCTATCAACAATCCCGTGACCCAAAGCGATATGTGCGCCAGGCGTCGTACAACTGGACCGTTGAATTTGGATGCCAAACGGCAGTAGCAAAACCAAAACACGAAAACAGAACGTGATCAGGCGGCTCCCAGGTGGAGATGTCCAGACGTCCGCTCGTCGTCAAGGTTGAACTAGGAGTCCTCATCATGGAGTGTGTCCTCATCATGGAGTGTGTCCTCATCATGGAGTGTGTCCTGATCATGGAGTGTGTCCTCATCATGGAGTGTGTCCTCATCATGGAGTGTGTCCTCATCATGGAGTGTGTCCTCATCATGGAGTGTGTCCTCATCATGGAGTGTGTCCTCATCATGGAGTGTGTCCTGATCATGGAGTGTGTCCTGATCATGGAGTGTGTCCTCATCATGGAGTGTGTCCTGATCATGGAGTGTGTCCTCATCTTGGAGTGTGTCCTGATCATGGAGTGTGTCCTGATCATGGAGTGTGTCCTCATCATGGAGTGTGTCCTGATCATGGAGTGTGTCCTCATCATGGAGTGTGTCCTGATCATGGAGTGTGTCCTGATCATGGAGTGTGTCCTCATCATGGAGTGTGTCCTGATCATGGAGTGTGTCCTCATCATGGAGTGTGTCCTGATCATGGAGTGTGTCCTCATCATGGAGTGTGTCCTGATCATGGAGTGTGTCCTGATCATGGAGTGTGTCCTCATCATGGAGTGTGTCCTGATCATGGAGTGTGTCCTCATCATGGAGTGTGTCCTGATCATGGAGTGTGTCCTCATCATGGAGTGTGTCCTCATCATGGAGTGTGTCCTCATCATGGAGTGTGTCCTGATCATGGAGTGTGTCCTCATCATGGAGTGTGTCCTCATCATGGAGTGTGTCCTCATCATGGAGTGTGTCCTCATCATGGAGTGTGTCCTCATCATGGAGTGTGTCCTGATCATGGAGTGTGTCCTCATCATGGAGTGTGTCCTCATCGTGGAGTGTGTCCTCATCATGGAGTGTGTCCTCATCGTGGAGTGTGTCCTCATCATGGAGTGTGTCCTCATCGTGGAGTGTGTCCTCATCATGGAGTGTGTCCTCATCATGGAGTGTGTCCTCATCATGGAGTGTGTCCTCATCATGGAGTGTGTCCTCATCATGGAGTGTGTCCTCATCGTGGAGTGTGTCCTCATCATGGAGTGTGTCCTCATCATGGAGTGTGTCCTCATCATGGAGTGTGTCCTCATCATGGAGTGTGTACTCGTCGTGGAGTGTGTCCTCATCATGGAGTGTGTCCTGATCATGGAGTATGTCCTCATCATGGAGTGTGTCCTCATCATGGAGTGTGTCCTCATCATGGAGTAGTGTCCTCATCATGGAGTGTGTCCTCATCATGGAGTGTGTCCTCATCATGGAGTGTGTCCTCATCATGGAGTGTGTCCTCATCATGGAGTGTGTCCTCATCATGGAGTGTGTCCTCATCATTGAGTGTGTCCTCATCATGGAGTGTGTCCTCATCATGGAGTGTGTCCGCATCATGGAGTGTGTCCTCATCATGAGTATGTCCTCATCGTGGAGTGTGTCCTCATCATGGAGTGTGTCCTCATCATGGAGTGTGTCCTCATCATGGAGTGTGTCTTCATCATGGAGTATGTCCTCATCATGGAGTGTGTCCTCATCATGGAGTGTGTCCTCATCATGGAGTGTGTCCTCATCATGGAGTGTGTCCTCATCATGGAGGAGTGTCCTCATCATGGAGTGTGTCCTCATCATGGAGGAAGTGTCCTCATCATGGAGTAGTGTCCTCAGTCATGGAGTGTGTCCATCATCATGGAGTGTGGTCCCTCATCAGGGAGTGTGTTCCTCATCATGGAGTGTGTCTTCATCATGGAGTGTGTTCTCATCATGGAGGAGTGTCCCTCGATATGGAGGAGTGGCCTCATCATGGAGTGTGGTCCTCATCATGTGAGTGTGTCCTCATCATGGAGGAGTGTCCTCATCATGGAGTGTGTCCTCATCATGGAGTGTGTCTTCATCATGGAGTGTGTCCGCATCATGGAGTTGTGTCCTCATCATGGAGTGTGTCTCAGCATGGGTAGTGTCCTCAATCATGAGTGTGTCTCCTCATCATGGAGTGTGTCCTCTCATGGAGGAGTTGTCTATCATGGAGTGTGTCCTTCATCATGAGTGTGTCCTCATCGTGGAGTGTGTCCTTCATCATGGGAGTGGTGTCCTCATCATGGAGTGTGTTCCTCATCATATAGTGTGTCCTCATTCATGAGTTGTGTCCTCCTCATGGAGTTGTGGTCCTCTCGTGGATTGTGTCCTCATCATGGAGTGGTCCATCATCATGAGTGTGTCCTCATCGGAGTTGTCCTCATCATGGAGTGTGTCTTCCATCATGGAGTGTGTCCTCATCATGGAGTGGTGTCCTCATCATGGAGTAGTGTCCTCATCATGGAGTGTGTCCTCATCATGGAGTGTGTCTTCATCATGGAGTGTGTCCTCATCATGGAGTGGTCCCTCATCATGGAGTGTGTCCTCATCATGGAGTAGTGTCCTCATCATGGAGTGTGTCCTCATCATGGAGGGTGTCCTCATCATGGAGTGTGTCCTCATCATGGAGTGTGTCCTCATCATGGAGTGTGTCCTCATCATGGAGGTGTGTCCTCATCATGGAGTGTGTCCTCATCATGGAGTGTGTCCTCATCATGGAGTGTGTCCTCATCATGGAGTGTGTCCTCATCATGGAGTGTGTCCTCATCATGGAGTGTGTCCTCATCAATGGAGTGTGTCCTCATCATGGAGTGTGTCCTCATCATGGAGTGTGTCCTCATCATGGAGTGTGTCCTCATCATGGAGGAGTGTCCTCATCATGGAGTGTGTCCTCATCATGGAGTGTGTCCTCATCATGGAGTGTGTCCTCATCATGGAGTGTGTCCTCATCATGGAGTGTGTCCTCATCATGGAGGAGTGTGTCCTCATCATGGAGTGTGTCCTCATCGTGGAGTGTGTCCTCATCATGGAGTGTGTCCTCATCATGGAGTTGTGTCCTCATCATGGAGTGTGTCCTCATCATGGAGTGTGTCCTCATCATGGAGTGGTCCTCATCATGGAGTGTGTCCTCATCATGGAGTGTGTCCTCATCATGGAGTGTGTCCTCATCATGGAGGAGTGTCCTCATCATGGAGTGTGTCCTCATCATGGAGTGTGTCCTCATCATGGAGTGTGTCTTCATCATGGAGTGTGTCCTCATCATGGAGGAGTGTCCTCATCATGGAGTGTGTCCTCATCATGGAGTGTGTCCTCATCATGGAGTGTGTCCTCATCATGGAGGAGTGTCCTCATCATGGAGTATGTCCTCATCATGGAGTGTGTCCTCATCATGGAGTGTGTCCTCATCATGGAGTGTGTCCTCATCATGGAGTGTGTCCTCATCATGGAGTGTGTTCTCATCATGGAGGAGTGTCCTCATCATGGAGGAGTGTCCTCATCATGGAGTGTGTCCTCATCATGGAGTGTGTCCTCATCATGGAGGAGTGTCCTCATCATGGAGTGTGTCCTCATCATGGAGTGTGTCTTCATCATGGAGTGTGTCCTCATCATGGAGTGTGTCCTCATCATGGAGTGTGTCCTCATCATGGAGGAGTGTCCTCATCATGGAGTGTGTCCTCATCATGGAGTGTGTCCTCATCATGGAGGAGTGTCCTCATCATGGAGTGTGTCCTCATCATGGAGTGTGTCCTCATCGTGGAGTGTGTCCTCATCATGGAGTGTGTCCTCATCATGGAGTGTGTCCTCATCATATAGTGTGTCCTCATCATGGAGTGTGTCCTCATCATGGAGTGTGTCCTCATCGTGGAGTGTGTCCTCATCATGGAGTGTGTCCTCATCATGGAGTGTGTCCTCATCATGGAGTGTGTCCTCATCATGGAGTGTGTCTTCATCATGGAGTGTGTCCTCATCATGGAGGAGTGTCCTCATCATGGAGTGTGTCCTCATCATGGAGTGTGTCTTCATCATGGAGTGTGTCCTCATCATGGAGTGTGTCCTCATCATTGAGTGTGTCCTCATCATGGAGTGTGTCCTCATCATGGAGTGTGTCCGCATCATGGAGTGTGTCCTCATCGAGTATGTCCTCATCGTGGAGTGTGTCCTCATCATGGAGTGTGTCCTCATCATGGAGTGTGTCCTCATCATGGAGTGTGTCCTCATCATGGAGTGTGTCCTCATCATGGAGGAGTGTCCTCATCATGGAGTGTGTCCTCATCATGGAGTGTGTCTTCATCATGGAGTGTGTCCTCATCATGGAGTGTGTCCTCATCATGGAGTGTGTCCTCATCATGGAGGAGTGTCCTCATCATGGAGTGTGTCCTCATCATGGAGTGTGTCCTCATCATGGAGGAGTGTCCTCATCATGGAGTGTGTCCTCATCATGGAGTGTGTCCTCATCGTGGAGTGTGTCCTCATCATGGAGTGTGTCCTCATCATGGAGTGTGTCCTCATCATATAGTGTGTCCTCATCATGGAGTGTGTCCTCATCATGGAGTGTGTCCTCATCGTGGAGTGTGTCCTCATCATGGAGTGTGTCCTCATCATGGAGTGTGTCCTCATCATGGAGTGTGTCCTCATCATGGAGTGTGTCCTCATCGTGGAGTGTGTCCTCATCATGGAGTGTGTCCTCATCATGGAGTGTGTCCTGATCATGGAGTATGTCCTCATCATGGAGTGTGTCCTCATCATGGAGTGTGTCCTCATCGTGGAGTGTGTCCTCATCATGGAGTGTGTCCTCATCATGGAGTGTGTCCTCATCGTGGAGTGTGTCCTCATCATGGAGTGTGTCCTCATCATGGAGTGTGTCCTCATCATGGAGTGTGTCCTCATCGTGGAGTGTGTCCTCATCATGGAGTGTGTCCTCATCATGGAGTGTGTCATCATCGTGGAGTGTGTCCTCATCATGGAGTGTGTCCTCATCATGGAGTGTGTCCTCATCATGGAGTGTGTCCTCATCATGGAGTGTGTCCTCATCGTGGAGTGTGTCCTCATCATGGAGTGTGTCCTCATCATGGAGTGTGTCCTCATCGTGGAGTGTGTCCTCATCATGGAGTGTGTCCTCATCATGGAGTGTGTCCTCATCATGGAGTGTGTCCTCATCATGGAGTGTGTCCTCATCATGGAGTGTGTCCTCATCATGGAGGAGTGTCTTCATCATGGAGTGTGTCCTCATCATGGAGTTGTCCTCATCATGGAGTGTGTCCTCATCATGGAGTGTGTCCTCATCATGGAGTGTGTCCTCATCATGGAGTGTGTCCTCATCATGGAGTGTGTCCTCATCATGGAGTGTGTCCTCATCATGGAGTGTGTCCTCATCATGGAGTGTGTCCTCATCATGGAGTGTGTCCTCATCATGGAGTATGTCCTCATCATGGAGTGTGTCCTCATCATGGAGTGTGTCCTCATCATGGAGTGTGTCCTCATCATGGAGTGTGTCCTCATCATGGAGGAGTGTCCTCATCATGGAGTGTGTCCTCATCATGGAGTGTGTCCTCATCATGGAGTGTGTCCTCATCATGGAGTGTGTCCTCATCATGGAGTGTGTCCTCATCATGGAGTGTGTCCTCATCATGGAGTGTGTCCTCATCATGGAGTGTGTCCTCATCATGGAGTGTGTCCTCATCATGGAGTGTGTCTTCATCATGGAGTGTGTCTTCATCATGGAGTATGTCCTCATCATGGAGTGTGTCCTCATCATGGAGTGTGTCCTCATCATGGAGTGTGTCCTCATCATGGAGTGTGTCTTCATCATGGAGTGTGTCCTCATCATGGAGGAGTGTCCTCATCATGGAGTGTGTCCTCATCATGGAGGTGTCCTCATCATGGAGTGTGTCCTCATCATGGAGTGTGTCCTCATCATGGAGTGTGTCCTCATCATGGAGTGTGTCCTCATCATGGAGTGTGTCCTCATCATGGAGTGTGTCCTCATCATGGAGGGTCCTCATCATGGAGTGTCCTCATCATGGAGTGTGTCCTCATCATGGAGTGTGTCCTCATCATGGAGGAGTGTCCTCATCATGGAGTGTGTCCTCATCATGGAGTGTGTCCTCATCATGGAGTGTGTCCTCATCATGGAGTGTGTCCTCATCATGGAGTGTGTCCTCATCATGGAGTGTGTTCTCATCATGGAGGAGTGTCCTCATCATGGAGGAGTGTCCTCATCATGGAGTGTGTCCTCATCATGGAGTGTGTCCTCATCATGGAGGAGTGTCCTCATCATGGAGTGTGTCCTCATCATGGAGTGTGTCTTCATCATGGAGTGTGTCTTCATCATGGAGTGTGTCCTCATCATGGAGTGTGTCCTCATCATGGAGGAGTGTCCTCATCATGGAGTGTGTCCTCATCATGGAGGAGTGTCCTCATCATGGAGTGTGTCCTCATCATGGAGTGTGTCCTCATCATGGAGTGTGTCCTCATCATGGAGTGTGTCCTCATCATGGAGGAGTGTCCTCATCATGGAGTGTGTCCTCATCATGGAGTGTGTCCTCATCATGGAGTGTGTCCTCATCATGGAGTGTGTCCTCATCATGGAGTGTGTCCTCATCATGGAGGAGTGTCCTCATCATGGAGTGTGTCTTCATCATGGAGTGTGTCTTCATCATGGAGTGTGTCCTCATCATGGAGTGTGTCCCCATCATGGAGTGTGTCCTCATCATGGAGTGTGTCCTCATCATGGAGTGTGTCCTCATCATGGAGTGTGTCCTCATCATGGAGTGTGTCTTCATCATGGAGTGTGTCCTCATCATGGAGGAGTGTCCTCATCATGGAGTGTGTCCTCATCATGGAGTGTGTCCTCATCGTGGAGTGTGTCCTCATCATGGAGTGTGTCCTCATCATGGAGTGTGTCCTCATCATGGAGTGTGTCCTCATCATGGAGTGTGTCCTCATCATGGAGTGTGTCCTCATCGTGGAGTGTGTCCTCATCATGGAGTGTGTCCTCATCATGGAGTGTGTCCTCATCATGGAGTGTGTCCTCATCATGGAGTGTGTCCTCATCGTGGAGTGTGTCCTCATCATGGAGTGTGTCCTCATCATGGAGTGTGTCCTGATCATGGAGTATGTCCTCATCATGGAGTGTGTCCTCATCATGGAGTGGTGTCCTCATCGTGGAGTGTGTCCTCATCATGGAGTGTGTCCTCATCATGGAGTGTGTCCTCATCGTGGAGTGTGTCCTCATCATGGAGTGTGTCCTCATCATGGAGTGTGTCCTCATCATGGAGTGTGTCCTCATCGTGGAGTGTGTCCTCATCATGGAGTGTGTCCTCATCATGGAGTGTGTCATCATCGTGGAGTGTGTCCTCATCATGGAGTGTGTCCTCATCATGGAGTGTGTCCTCATCATGGAGTGTGTCCTCATCATGGAGTGTGTCCTCATCGTGGAGTGTGTCCTCATCATGGAGTGTGTCCTCATCATGGAGTGTGTCCTCATCGTGGAGTGTGTCCTCATCATGGAGTGTGTCCTCATCATGGAGTGTGTCCTCATCATGGAGTGTGTCCTCATCATGGAGTGTGTCCTCATCATGGAGTGTGTCCTCATCATGGAGTGTGTCCTCATCATGGAGTGTGTCCTCATCATGGAGGAGTGTCCTCATCATGGAGTGTGTCCTCATCATGGAGTGTGTCCTCATCATGGAGTGTGTCCTCATCATGGAGTGTGTCCTCATCGTGGAGTGTGTCCTCATCATGGAGTGTGTCCTCATCATGGAGTGTGTCCTCATCATATAGTGTGTCCTCATCATGGAGTGTGTCCTCATCATGGAGTGTGTCCTCATCGTGGAGTGTGTCCTCATCATGGAGTGTGTCCTCATCATGGAGTGTGTCCTCATCATGGAGTGTGTCCTCATCATGGAGTGTGTCCTCATCGTGGAGTGTGTCCTCATCATGGAGTGCGTCCTCATCATGGAGTGTGTCCTGATCATGGAGTATGTCCTCATCATGGAGTGTGTCCTCATCATGGAGTGTGTCCTCATCGTGGAGTGTGTCCTCATCATGGAGTGTGTCCTCATCATGGAGTGTGTCCTCATCGTGGAGTGTGTCCTCATCATGGAGTGTGTCCTCATCATGGAGTGTGTCCTCATCATGGAGTGTGTCCTCATCGTGGAGTGTGTCCTCATCATGGAGTGTGTCCTCATCATGGAGTGTGTCATCATCGTGGAGTGTGTCCTCATCATGGAGTGTGTCCTCATCATGGAGTGTGTCCTCATCATGGAGTGTGTCCTCATCATGGAGTGTGTCCTCATCGTGGAGTGTGTCCTCATCATGGAGTGTGTCCTCATCATGGAGTGTGTCCTCATCGTGGAGTGTGTCCTCATCATGGAGTGTGTCCTCATCATGGAGTGTGTCCTCATCATGGAGTGTGTCCTCATCATGGAGTGTGTCCTCATCATGGAGTGTGTCCTCATCATGGAGGAGTGTCTTCATCATGGAGTGTGTCCTCATCATGGAGTGTGTCCTCATCATGGAGTGTGTCCTCATCATGGAGTGTGTCCTCATCATGGAGTGTGTCCTCATCATGGAGTGTGTCCTCATCATGGAGTGTGTCCTCATCATGGAGTGTGTCCTCATCATGGAGGAGTGTCTTCATCATGGAGTGTGTCCTCATCATGGAGTGTGTCCTCATCATGGAGTATGTCCTCATCATGGAGTGTGTCCTCATCATGGAGTGTGTCCTCATCATGGAGTGTGTCCTCATCATGGAGTGTGTCCTCATCATGGAGGAGTGTCCTCATCATGGAGTGTGTCCTCATCATGGAGTGTGTCCTCATCATGGAGTGTGTCCTCATCATGGAGTATGTCCTCATCATGGAGTGTGTCCTCATCATGGAGTGTGTCCTCATCATGGAGTGTGTCCTCATCATGGAGTGTGTCCTCATCATGGAGTGTGTCCTCATCATGGAGTGTGTCTTCATCATGGAGTGTGTCTTCATCATGGAGTATGTCCTCATCATGGAGTGTGTCCTCATCATGGAGTGTGTCCTCATCATGGAGTGTGTCCTCATCATGGAGTGTGTCTTCATCATGGAGTGTGTCCTCATCATGGAGGAGTGTCCTCATCATGGAGTGTGTCCTCATCATGGAGGAGTGTCCTCATCATGGAGTGTGTCCTCATCATGGAGTGTGTCCTCATCATGGAGTGTGTCCTCATCATGGAGTGTGTCCTCATCATGGAGTGTGTCCTCATCATGGAGTGTGTCCTCATCATGGAGGAGTGTCCTCATCATGGAGTGTGTCCTCATCATGGAGTGTGTCCTCATCATGGAGTGTGTCCTCATCATGGAGGAGTGTCCTCATCATGGAGTATGTCCTCATCATGGAGTGTGTCCTCATCATGGAGTGTGTCCTCATCATGGAGTGTGTCCTCATCATGGAGTGTGTCCTCATCATGGAGTGTGTTCTCATCATGGAGGAGTGTCCTCATCATGGAGGAGTGTCCTCATCATGGAGTGTGTCCTCATCATGGAGTGTGTCCTCATCATGGAGGAGTGTCCTCATCATGGAGTGTGTCCTCATCATGGAGTGTGTCTTCATCATGGAGTGTGTCTTCATCATGGAGTGTGTCCTCATCATGGAGTGTGTCCTCATCATGGAGGAGTGTCCTCATCATGGAGTGTGTCCTCATCATGGAGTGTGTCCTCATCATGGAGTGTGTCCTCATCATGGAGTGTGTCCTCATCATGGAGTGTGTCCTCATCATGGAGTGTGTCCTCATCATGGAGGAGTGTCCTCATCATGGAGTGTGTCCTCATCATGGAGTGTGTCTTCATCATGGAGTGTGTCCTCATCATGGAGTGTGTCCTCATCATGGAGTGTGTCCTCATCATGGAGGAGTGTCCTCATCATGGAGTGTGTCTTCATCATGGAGTGTGTCTTCATCATGGAGTGTGTCCTCATCATGGAGTGTGTCCCCATCATGGAGTGTGTCCTCATCATGGAGTGTGTCCTCATCATGGAGTGTGTCCTCATCATGGAGTGTGTCCTCATCATGGAGTGTGTCTTCATCATGGAGTGTGTCCTCATCATGGAGGAGTGTCCTCATCATGGAGTGTGTCCTCATCATGGAGTGTGTCCTCATCGTGGAGTGTGTCCTCATCATGGAGTGTGTCCTCATCATGGAGTGTGTCCTCATCATGGAGTGTGTCCTCATCATGGAGTGTGTCCTCATCATGGAGTGTGTCCTCATCGTGGAGTGTGTCCTCATCATGGAGTGTGTCCTCATCATGGAGTGTGTCCTCATCATGGAGTGTGTCCTCATCGTGGAGTGTGTCCTCATCATGGAGTGTGTCCTCATCATGGAGTGTGTCCTGATCATGGAGTATGTCCTCATCATGGAGTGTGTCCTCATCATGGAGTGTGTCCTCATCGTGGAGTGTGTCCTCATCATGGAGTGTGTCCTCATCATGGAGTGTGTCCTCATCGTGGAGTGTGTCCTCATCATGGAGTGTGTCCTCATCATGGAGTGTGTCCTCATCATGGAGTGTGTCCTCATCGTGGAGTGTGTCCTCATCATGGAGTGTGTCCTCATCATGGAGTGTGTCATCATCGTGGAGTGTGTCCTCATCATGGAGTGTGTCCTCATCATGGAGTGTGTCCTCATCATGGAGTGTGTCCTCATCATGGAGTGTGTCCTCATCGTGGAGTGTGTCCTCATCATGGAGTGTGTCCTCATCATGGAGTGTGTCCTCATCGTGGAGTGTGTCCTCATCATGGAGTGTGTCCTCATCATGGAGTGTGTCCTCATCATGGAGTGTGTCCTCATCATGGAGTGTGTCCTCATCATGGAGTGTGTCCTCATCATGGAGTGTGTCCTCATCATGGAGTGTGTCCTCATCATGGAGTGTGTCCTCATCATGGGAGTGTCTTCATCATGGAGTGTGTCCTCATCATGGAGTGTGTCCTCATCATGGAGTGTGTCCTCATCATGGAGTGTGTCCTCATCGTGGAGTGTGTCCTCATCATGGAGTGTGTCCTCATCATGGAGTGTGTCCTCATCGTGGAGTGTGTCCTCATCATGGAGTGTGTCCTCATCATGGAGTGTGTCCTCATCATGGAGTGTGTCCTCATCATGGAGTGTGTCCTCATCATGGAGTGTGTCCTCATCATGGAGTGTGTCCTCATCATGGAGGAGTGTCTTCATCATGGAGTGTGTCCTCATCATGGAGTGTGTCCTCATGATGGAGTGTGTCCTCATCATGGAGTGTGTCCTCATCATGGAGTGTGTCCTCATCATGGAGTGTGTCCTCATCATGGAGGAGTGTCCTCATCAAGGAGTGTGTCCTCATCATGGAGTGTGTCCTCATCATGGAGTGTGTCCTCATCATGGAGTGTGTCCTCATCAGTGGAGTGTGTCCTCATCATGGAGTGTGTCCTCATCGTGGAGTGTGTCCTCATCATGGAGTGTGTCCTCATCATGGAGTGTGTCCTCATCATGGAGTGTGTCCTCATCATGGAGTGTGTCCTCATCGTGGAGTGTGTCCTCATCATGGAGTGTGTCCTCATCATGGAGTGTGTCCTGATCATGGAGTATGTCCTCATCATGGAGTGTGTCCTCATCATGGAGTGTGTCCTCATCGTGGAGTGTGTCCTCATCATGGAGTGTGTCCTCATCATGGAGTGTGTCCTCATCGTGGAGTGTGTCCTCATCATGGAGTGTGTCCTCATCATGGAGTGTGTCCTCATCATGGAGTGTGTCCTCATCGTGGAATGTGTCCTCATCATGGAGTGTGTCCTCATCATGGAGTGTGTCATCATCGTGGAGTGTGTCCTCATCATGGAGTGTGTCCTCATCATGGAGTGTGTCCTCATCATGGAGTGTGTCCTCATCATGGAGTGTGTCCTCATCGTGGAGTGTGTCCTCATCATGGAGTGTGTCCTCATCATGGAGTGTGTCCTCATCGTGGAGTGTGTCCTCATCATGGAGTGTGTCCTCATCATGGAGTGTGTCCTCATCATGGAGTGTGTCCTCATCATGGAGTGTGTCCTCATCATGGAGTGTGTCCTCATCATGGAGTGTGTCCTCATCATGGAGGAGTGTCTTCATCATGGAGTGTGTCCTCATCATGGAGTGTGTCCTCATCATGGAGTGTGTCCTCATCATGGAGTGTGTCCTCATCGTGGAGTGTGTCCTCATCATGGAGTGTGTCCTCATCATGGAGTGTGTCCTCATCGTGGAGTGTGTCCTCATCATGGAGTGTGTCCTCATCATGGAGTGTGTCCTCATCATGGAGTGTGTCCTCATCATGGAGGAGTGTCTTCATCATGGAGTGTGTCCTCATCATGGAGTGTGTCCTCATGATGGAGTGTGTCCTCATCATGGAGTGTGTCCTCATCATGGAGTGTGTCCTCATCATGGAGTGTGTCTCATCATGGAGTGTGTCCTCATCATGGAGTGTGTCCTCATCATGGAGTGTGTCCTCATCATGGAGTGTGTCCTCATCATGGAGTGTGTCCTCATCATGGAGTGTGTCCTCATCATGGAGTGTGTCCTCATCATGGAGTGTGTCCTCATCATGGAGTGTGTCCTCATCATGGAGTGTGTCCTCATCATGGAGTGTGTCCTCATCATGGAGTGTGTCCTCATCATGGAGTGTGTCCTCATCATGGAGTGTGTCCTCATCATGGAGTGTGTCCTTCATCATGGAGTGTGTCCTCATCATGGAGGGTGTCCTCATCATGGAGTGTGTCCTCATCATGGAGTGTGTCCTCATCATGGAGTGTGTCCTCATCATGGAGTGTGTCCTCATCATGGAGTGTGTCCTCATCATGGAGTGTGTCCTCATCATGGAGTGTGTCCTCATCATGGAGTGTGTCCTCATCATGGAGTGTGTCCTCATCATGGAGTGTGTCCTCATCATGGAGTGTGTCCTCATCATGGAGTGTGTCCTCATCATGGAGTGTGCCTCATCAGAGTGGTCCTCATCGGGAGTGTGTCTCATCATGGAGGTGTCCTCATCATGGAGTGTGTCCTGATCATGGAGTATGTCCTCATCAGGAGTGTGTCCTCATTCATGGAGTGTGTCCTCATCGTGAAGTGTGTCCTCATCATGGAGTGTGTCCTCATCATTGGAGTGTGTCTCATTCGCTGGAGTGTGTCCTCATCATGGATTGTGTCCTCATCTGGAGTGTGTCCTCATCATGGAGTGTGTCCTCATCGTGGAGTGTGTCCTCATCATGGAGTGTGTCCTCATCATGGAGTGTGTCATCATCTGGAGTGTTTTCCTTTTTTTTTCTTTTCATTCATGGAGTGTGTCCTAATCATGGAGTGGTCCTCATATGGAGTGGGTCCTAAATTCAGGAGTGGTCCTCATAGTGGAGTGTGTCCTCATCAGGGAGATGTGTCCTCATCATGGAGTTGTGTCCTCATCGTGGAGGTGTCTCATCATGGAGTGTTTCCTCATCATGGAGTGTGTCCTCATCATGAGTGTGTCCTCTCATGGAGTGGTCCTCATCATGGAGTGGTCCTCATCATGGAGTGTGTCCTCATCATGGAGTGTGTCCTCATCATGGAGTGTGTCCTCATCATGGAGGAGTGTCCTTCATCATGGAGTGTGTCCTCATCATGGAGTGTGTCCTCATCATGGAGTGTGTCCTCATCATGGAGTGTGTCCTCATCATGGAGTGTGTCCTCATCATGGAGTGTGTCCTCATCATGGAGTGTGTCCTCATCATGGAGTGTGTCCTCATCCTGGAGTGTGTCCTCATCATGGAGTGTGTCCTCATCATGGAGTGTGTCCTCATCATGGAGTGTGTCCCTCATCATGGAGTGTGTCCTCATCATGGAGTGTGTCCTCATCATGGAGTGTGTCCTCATCATGGAGTGTGTCCTCATCATGGAGTGTGTCCTCATCATGGAGTGTGTCCTCATCATGGAGTGTGTCCTCATCATGGAGTGTGTCCTCATCATGGAGTGTGTCCTCATCATGGAGTGTGTCCTCATCATGGAGTGTGTCCTCATCATGGAGTGTGTCCTCATCATGGAGTGTGTCCTCATCATGGAGTGTGTCCTCATCATGGAGTGTGTCCTCATCATGGAGTGTGTCCTCATCATGGAGTGTGTCCTCATCATGGGAGGTGTGGCCTCATCATGGAGTGGTGTCCTCATCATGGAGTGTGTCCTCATCATGGGAGTGTGTCCTGATCAGTGGAGTAGTGTCCTCATCATGGAGTGTGTCCTCAGCATGGAGTGTGTCCCTCATCGTGGAGTGTGTCCTCATCCATGGAGTTGGTGTCCTCATCATGGAGTGTGTCTCATCATGGAGTGTGTCTCATCATGAGTGTGTCCTCATCATGGAGTGTGTCCTCATCATGGAGTGTGTCCTCATCATGGAGGGTGTCTCATCATGGAGTGTGTCCGCATCATGGAGTGTGTCATCATCGGAGTGTGTCCTCATCATGAGTGTGGTCCTCATCATGGAGTGTGTCCTCCATCATGGAGTGTGTCATCATCATGGAGTGTGTCCTCATCAGTGGAGTGTGTCCTCATCATGGAGTGTGTCCTCATCCATGGAGGTGTGTCCTCATCATGGAGTGTGTCCTCATCATGGAGGAGTGTCCTCATCATGGAGTGTGTCCTCATCATGGAGTGTGTCCTCATCGATGGAGTGTGTCCTCATCATGGAGTGTGTCCTCATCATGGAGTGTGTCCTCATCATGGAGTGTGTCCTCATCCATGGAGTGTGTCCTCATCATGGAGTGTGTCCTCATCATGGAGTGTGTCCTCATCATGGAGTGTGTCCTCATCATGGAGTGTGTCCTCATCATGGAGTGTGTCCTCATCATGGAGGAGTGTCTTCATCAGGAGTGTGTCCTCATCATGGAGTGTGTCCTCATCATGGAGTGTGTCCTCATCATGGAGTGTGTCCTCATCATGGAGTGTGTCCTCATCATGGAGTGTGTCCTCATCAGTGAGGGTGTGTCCTCATCATGGAGTAGTGTCCTCATCATGGAGTGTGTCCTCATCATGGAGTGCTGTCCTCATCATGGAGTGTGTCCTCATCATGGAGTGTGTCCTCATCATGAGTGTGTCCTCATCATGGAGTGTGTCCTCATCATGGAGTGTGTCCTCATCAGTGGAGTGTGGCCTCATCATGGAGTGTGTCCTCATCATGGAGTGTGTCCTCATCTGGAGTGTGTCCTCATCAGGAGTGTGTCCTCATCATGGAGTGTGTCCTCATCATGGAGTGTGTCCTCATCATGGAGTGTGTCCTAATCATGGAGTGTGTCTCATCATGGAGTGTGTCTCATCATGGAGTGTGTCCTCATCATGGAGTGTGTCCTCATCGGGGAGTGGTCCTCATCATGAGTGTGTCCTCATCATGGAGTGTGTCCTCATCATGGGAGTGTGTCCTCATCATGGAGTGCCCAAGGAGTGTGTCCTCATCATGGGGAGTGTGTCTTCATCATGGAGTGTGTCCTCATCATGGAGTGTGTCCTCATCATGGAGTGTGTCCTCATCATGGAGTGTGTCCTCATCATGGAGTGTGTCCTCATCATGGAGGTGGGAGTGTGTCCTCATCATGGAGTGATGCCTCATCATGGAGGAGTGTGTGTGTCCTCATCATGGAGTGTGTCCTCATCATGGAGTGTGTCCTCATCATGGAGTGTGTCCTCATCTGAGTGTGTCCTCATCTGGGTTGTCCTCATCATGGAGTGTGTCCTCATCATGGAGTGTGTCCTCATCGTGGAGTGTGTCCTCATCATGGAGTGTGTCTTCATCATGGAGTGTGTCCTCATCATGGAGTGTGTCCTCATCATGGAGTGTGTCCTCATCATGGCAATGGAGTGTGTCCTCATCAATGTAGTGTGTCCTCATCATGGAGTGTGTCCTCTCATGGAGTGTGAGTGTGTCCTCATCATGGAGTGGAGGTGTGTCCTCATCATGGCGTGGTCTCGATCATGGAGTGTGTCCTCTCATCACATGGAGTGTGTCCTCATCATGGAGTGTGTCTTCATCATGGCGGAGTGTGTCCTCATCATGGAGTGTGTCCTCATCATGGAGTGTCTGTCCTCATCATGAGAGTGTTGCTGATCATGGAGTATGTCCTCATCATGGAGTGTGTCTTCATCATGGAGTGTGTCCTCATCATGGAGTGTGTCCCCATCATGGAGTGTGTCCTCATCATGGAGTGTGTCCTCATCATGGAGTGTGTCCTCATCATGGAGTGTGTCCTCATCATGGAGTGTGTCTTCATCATGGAGTGTGTCCTCATCATGGAGTGTGTCCTCATCATGGAGGAGTGTCCTCATCATGGAGTGTGTCCTCATCATGGAGTGTGTCCTCATCGTGGAGTGTGTCCTCATCATGGAGTGTGTCCTCATCATGGAGTGTGTCCTCATCATGGAGTGTGTCCTCATCAGTGGAGTGTGTCCTCATCATGGAGTGTGTCCTCATCGTGGAGTGTGTCCTCATCATGGAGTGTGTCCTCATCATGGAGTGTGTCCTCATCATGGAGTGTGTCCTCATCATGGAGTGTGTCCTCATCGTGGAGTGTGTCCTCATCATGGAGTGTGTCCTCATCATGGAGTGTGTCCTGATCATGGAGTATGTCCTCATCATGGAGTGTGTCCTCATCATGGAGTGTGTCCTCATCATGGAGTGTGTCCTCATCATGGAGTAGTGTCCTCATCATGGAGTGTGTCCTCATCATGGAGTGTGTCCTCATCATGGAGTGTGTCCTCATCATGGAGTGTGTCCTCATCATGGAGTGTGTCCTCATCATGGAGTGTGTCCTCATCATGGAGGTAGGTGTCCTCATCATGGAGTGTGTCCTCATCATGGAGTGTGTCCTCATCATGGAGTGTGTCCTCATCATGGAGTGTGTCCTCATCATGGAGTGTGTCCTCATCATGGAGTGTGTCCTCATCATGGAGTGTGTCCTCATCATGGAGTGTGTCCTCATCATGGAGTGTGTCCTCATCGTGGAGTGTGTCCTCATCATGGAGTGTGTCCTCATCATGGAGTGTGTCCTCATCATGGAGTGTGTCCTCATCATGGAGTGTGTCCTCATCATGGAGGAGTGTCCTCATCATGGAGTGTGTCCTCATCATGGAGTGTGTCCTCATCATGGAGTGTGTCCTCATCATGGAGTGTGTCCTCATCATGGAGTGTGTCCTCATCATGGAGTGTGTCCTCATCATGGAGTGTGTCCTCATCATGGAGTGTGTCCTCATCATGGAGTGTGTCCTCATCATGGAGTGTGTCCTCATCATGGAGTGTGTCCTCATCATGGAGGAGTGTCTTCATCATGGAGTGTGTCCTCATCATGGAGTGTGTCCTCATCATGGAGTGTGTCCTCATCATGGAGTGTGTCCTCATCGTGGAGTGTGTCCTCATCATGGAGTGTGTCCTCATCATGGAGTGTGTCCTCATCGTGGAGTGTGTCCTCATCATGGAGTGTGTCCTCATCATGGAGTGTGTCCTCATCATGGAGTGTGTCCTCATCATGGAGTGTGTCCTCATCATGGAGTGTGTCCTCATCATGGAGTGTGTCCTCATCATGGAGGAGTGTCTTCATCATGGAGTGTGTCCTCATCATGGAGTGTGTCCTCATGATGGAGTGTGTCCTCATCATGGAGTGTGTCCTCATCATGGAGTGTGTCCTCATCATGGAGTGTGTCCTCATCATGGAGGAGTGTCCTCATCAAGGAGTGTGTCCTCATCATGGAGTGTGTCCTCATCATGGAGTGTGTCCTCATCATGGAGTGTGTCCTCATCAGTGGAGTGTGTCCTCATCATGGAGTGTGTCCTCATCGTGGAGTGTGTCCTCATCATGGAGTGTGTCCTCATCATGGAGTGTGTCCTCATCATGGAGTGTGTCCTCATCATGGAGTGTGTCCTCATCGTGGAGTGTGTCCTCATCATGGAGTGTGTCCTGATCATGGAGTGTGTCCTGATCATGGAGTATGTCCTCATCATGGAGTGTGTCCTCATCATGGAGTGTGTCCTCATCGTGGAGTGTGTCCTCATCATGGAGTGTGTCCTCATCATGGAGTGTGTCCTCATCGTGGAGTGTGTCCTCATCATGGAGTGTGTCCTCATCATGGAGTGTGTCCTCATCATGGAGTGTGTCCTCATCGTGGAGTGTGTCCTCATCATGGAGTGTGTCCTCATCATGGAGTGTGTCATCATCGTGGAGTGTGTCCTCATCATGGAGTGTGTCCTCATCATGGAGTGTGTCCTCATCATGGAGTGTGTCCTCATCATGGAGTGTGTCCTCATCGTGGAGTGTGTCCTCATCATGGAGTGTGTCCTCATCATGGAGTGTGTCCTCATCGTGGAGTGTGTCCTCATCATGGAGTGTGTCCTCATCATGGAGTGTGTCCTCATCATGGAGTGTGTCCTCATCATGGAGTGTGTCCTCATCATGGAGTGTGTCCTCATCATGGAGTGTGTCCTCATCATGGAGTGTGTCCTCATCATGGAGGAGTGTCTTCATCATGGAGTGTGTCCTCATCATGGAGTGTGTCCTCATCATGGAGTGTGTCCTCATCATGGAGTATGTCCTCATCATGGAGTGTGTCCTCATCATGGAGTGTGTCCTCATCATGGAGTATGTCCTCATCATGGAGTGTGTCCTCATCATGGAGTGTGTCCTCATCATGGAGTATGTCCTCATCATGGAGTGTGTCCTCATCATGGAGTATGTCCTCATCATGGAGGAGTGTTTACCACTATCGTAAAGCATCTAGACACTGAAGCGATCTCCCGGAAGATGAGTATCATTGCCCTGCCTCTTTTAATGATCCATTTATACAAATGTTAACCAAAAATATTTGGATAAACAATTATTTATTGAGTATATGCATTTATTTTGGAGTATTACTTTTAATATGCTTATAGCTGTTAAATGTAATTATATATCCTGATATGGATTCATTTATGGAGAGAGGCCTCTCTGGGATGGTGGTCACAAAATGGTCATAATATGGTGACTTGACACTCTCTCAAGAGAGCTTGGTTTGTTCTATAAAAAGCTATGCCAGACCCATGTGCTTTCATAGACCATTACTAAGACATGTTATGCTATAATGCTGATGGAAAATATTTCACATTTTCGGGGGGCGGGAAAGGACGGCCGGAGTCCATTATTTAGGACAGACACGAGACAAATATCTGCCACCTTTACTCCCCATCGTTTATATAGTAGAGACGCAAATTTTGTTTGCACCTCTGTGCGGCTGTCGTTTTGGGGATGGATGTCCTGTACTGGGGTCTGTGGCTCTACACTTGTTGATGCTGCCTTTTGCCCAGGATTTATTCGACCCACGGACTCCAAGTATACTAGTCTTTCTAGTGTTTTCAAAGATGTAGTTCCTGTAGACTGAACTTTAACTATCCTCAACATGCCCTTAATGTCTGGGTGGACGCTCCTTAGTTCATACTTCATTCCACCTGTGTATACTCACAATGAATTTGCTTTGCACTTTTCTTCTCAGTGCATTTATTTATTTATTTATTTTTTTATTTATTTATATATATACAAGAAGGTACATTGGGTTTGTGAGAATACATTGAATAGTACAGTATTTACACTCTTGTAAAGCCACTAGTACGCGCAGCGTTTCGGGCAGGTCATGTTAATAGACAGATATACGCCTTTATTGGTCGCCTATCTTATGTACCTATATACTGTTTTTATTATTTTCCTTAGTGATGAGAAGCTGGTACAGTGTATGGTCTTGGCCTCTTGTCCTCAGCAGCGGTCATGGAATGTGTCACCACGACCTGTGGCTTTTGAGCTTACAACCATTAACTAACCATCGAGGCCCATGTGGCCAATTTTCAACCTTTAGAAAGTACTTTAATTTCCTTCCTCTTCTTTAAGGGTTCAGGAAGATTTCTTATGGTATCTGGATTCCACAGTTCATGGACTGATTCCAGGATATCATCAATTTGTGACTGATTTCTGGGTTTCGGAATGTTTCGAACAGTTTCGGAATGATTCTGTTCTACAGGAGTTTTTGTCTCAAAGTGTAGTACTGGCCCAGACAATAACTTTCCTCCAGCATATTCTAACAAGTATATTCCTGATGTTTTATGTTTTCCCAAGATAAATTTATAGTAGTAATGAGCACCCATAAGGATGTCAATATCTGTTATGTAGTCAGAGTTTATCTGGGGATCTGCTAAAATAATCCCTTTTTGTTTCAGGAATCTTGGTGTAGCACCGAGACCAATAACGTGTAGGTCTGGTGGCACTGATGCCACAACAGTTGCATACACTGGCCTTATATATTTCCCTAGACGAACCAGGAGTTTCACCACTTTGTATTCTTGGTGACCTGTGTTGGTCAAAAACCCAGAAATGTTTAGGGTTATCTTCTTATCTTGAGGTTATCTTGAGTTGATTTCGGGGCTTTAGTGTCCCCGCGGCCCGGTCCTTGACCAGGCCTCCACCCCCAGGAAGCAGCCCGTGACAGCTGACTAACTCCCAGGTACCTATTTACTGCTAGGTAACAGGGGCATTCAGGGTGAAAGAAACTTTGCCCATTTGTTTCTGCCTCGTGCGGGAATCGAACCCGCGCCACAGAATTACGAGTCCTGCGCGCTATCCACCAGGCTACGAGGCCCCTTAGTACAGTCACCCCGAGGGTGACTGTGCAGTCTCAAGGTGCAGACCATCTGCAAGTTTCTTTGTGTTAAAAGTTCTCTGGGAACCTTGATCAAATAAACTGTGAGTATGGATCTTGGCTTCCTTTATTATATGTTATTATTTTTGCAATGGGCAAAGCAGCTGCTGCAGCAGATTTTGCCATCAATGTGTTTACATGATTGTGTTACCCACAGAATTGTACTGTTGCTGACGGTGTTTCCTCTGGTTTTGGTTTTGCAGATTGATTAGCATTGCTACCAGTATCACCACGAAGAAGAGGACGGTGTTGTCCCTTACCACAATTTTGACTAGTTCTGAGCTCAGTTGCACAAGTTGTAGGATCAGACTTTCTTAAACAGCGTGTACATACATCTGTTCAATTGTTTCAACTGATTAATTCTGCTTGGATGGTAAGTATATGAATGACACTGATACATCGAATGTTTTCTTAACAGAATAAACATTTTGACCAATTTGTTGCACCCTTCGGCTTTGTCGTCTTAAGTGCTATTATCACTACTGGCTTTGATGGACTCACTGCATAAGTGCCTATGTTACTTTACTTCCATTTAGTTGTTGCATTTTGTTGCTGCTTTGGCTTAGGTGCCATTATTTTGGACATTTTTTGTTTTGTCTGAGGAGACTTGAGTGCTCTCTCTATGAGCTCTAAATTTGCTGTGTCCTCAGACAGGTGACAACTGTTTTTAAGCCGTCAAACATCTCTGGAAGAGATAATACGTCCTCTCTGTAGTGTGAGGACATTGTAGCCAATATATCGTGAGGTAATTTTTGCTGAATGTCGAGTTTTAAACTCCATTCAGAATGACTTACATTAACTTTAGTGCAAAGTGCATTAAGTAAAGATTCTACCTCCAACTTGAAACTTTGTAGGGAATCAGGTTTGTTACTGGGTGGAGATAGATCAATTAGCTTATAGTAAAGGTTTGCGATTGCCAGTTCTGTGTTGGAATAGTTATCTTTCAATAACTGGGCTGCAACATCATAAATGCCGCCTGTTAAGGTTAAATTTGCTATCACAGCTCTTGCTTCCCCCTTTAGTTGGCCTTTTAGGTAAGAAAATTTATTTACTTTACTTATAGATGCCTGTGAATTTATGTATCAAAAGTTGCCAGAAATCCTCCCAGTTTCCCCTCATCCATCCCAGTAAAAGTGGGTAGACTAAGTTTTGGAAGCTGGAGGTTGAAGCGGCATAAAATTTTATGCAACACCTGTAGTTACAATAGTGGTTGTATATTGTACAAGTATGGCTACGATTGGCTCTCATGTGGCCTGGGTATGATCATCATACTGGGCCATGGTGTCCATAATATTATCTATATCTCCACCTGATGTTTTGGCGTCTGCTAGTAAAGCCAAGTAATATTTCTTTGTCTTTCTACTTGTTCAAATTTGTCTGTAGTCACTTGGCAATATGTTTCAAGTTGTACATAGTCAACTGGTGATTGATTTGACAAATCACATTTCTTGATCTGTCTGGTGAGATGGCCCTTCAGACCTGCTAATTTTCTCTTATTTGCTTTTAAAGAAGCCATAATTAATGATTGACTGGTCTGGCCGTACTCACCTTGATAAAACTATTGCCTTAAGGCTAATTGTGTTTGTTAATGTTTGTGTTTATTTTGATGACTAATTCAGTTTTGTTAATAGGATATGATTGCTGGAGCTCGCTCCTCATTACCACACCAGTATCTGGGTAACAGAACCTTTCTCAAGTCATCAAAAGTGTAACATTTTGTATTAAAATGTGAAAAGGGATCCGTATGCACCAACAGTGTAGCATTTGTTTTTAATTCTAATGATACCTTCTGCTATGATACTCTTCCCACCCCACTTAAGGTCAGCAGCTTAATTCTATGCTAATACTACTGACATTACTTAAGGTTTAAGATAAAATATAGGGTTAAGAACAAATTATACGGTAATGCACACTTTACAGTAAGTACAAAAATGTAAAAAGTTGCACTTTACTGATGCTTATTCACAAACCAGTAAAATTTCACAAACAAATAAAATATCGGCCAATTAGCCTAACGTCTGTTGTGGAAAAGTTACTTGAATCGATAATTGCTAATACCATTCGTCTTTATCTTGAAAAACATAAATTAATAAATGATTCACAACATAGTTTTACAAATGGCCGTTCATGTTTAACAAATATGCTATCATTTTATTCCAGCATAGTTGAGGCAGTTGACAGTGGTAAGGATTGCGATGTTGTGTACCTTGACTTTAGCAAAGCTTTTGATACAGTGCCACATGAAAGACTGATTAAAAAGATAGAGGCTCATGGTATTGGGGGTGCTATATTAAGTTGGATTAGGGCATGGCTATACCAAAGGAAACAGAGTTAGTATAAATGGGGTTAAGTCAGAGTGGGAAAATGTTGTAAGTGGAGGGGCCTCAAGGCTCTGTCCTGGGACCTCTGTTATTCATAATATATATAAATGATTTATAGTCCCGTTTGAGCAGTAATATTTGCAAATTTTCCAATGATACAAAAAACGGGAGGGAAATAAGCACGGAAAAAGACTCGCTATCACTTCAAGTCGGTCTAAATAGGGTTTTGAAATGGTCAAAAGATTAGCAGAATCAGTTTAGTGCTGACAAATGTAAGGTTTTGAGGCTAGGTAATGATGATAGAGTTACTAGATACGAGCTAGATGGTGTTGAGATTGCGACGTCGGATTGTGAAAGGGATCTGAGAGTTATGATTAGTAAGAATTTAAAACCAAAGGATCAATGCATGAATGTTCGCAATAAGATAAATAGGACACTGGGATTTATTAATCGAAGCGTTAGTAACAAGACACCTGGTGTGGTTCTTCAGCTATATCTTGCTCTGGTTAGGCCCCATTTAGAGTATGCAGTTCAGTTTTGGTCGCCGTACTATAGAATGGATATAAAGTCACTTGAACGTGTCCAGCGTAGGATGACTAAGTTAATTCACCAAATTAGAAATCTTTTATATGAAGAAAGATTAACAAAGCTTATATTGCATTCACTGGAAAGGTGAAGAGTTAGGGGTGACATGATAGAGGTTTACAAGTGGATGAATGGATATAACAAATAGAATATTAATAGGGGTATTAAAAGTATCAGCACAAGACAGAACACGATACAATGGGTTAAATTCGATATGTTTAGAAAAATTTGATATTTAGGAAAGACTTGGGTAAATACTGGTTCGGTAACAGAGTTGTTGATTTGTAGAACCAATTACCGCATAACGTGCTGGAGGTGGGGTCCCTCGATTGTTTCAAGCGCGGGTTGGACATGTATATGAGTGGGATTGGGTGATTATAGATAGGAGCTGCCTCGTATGGGCCAATAGGCCTTCAGCAGTTACCTTTGTTCTTATGTTCTTAAAACATCCAGTGTTGCAGGGGCCACAATACATCCAGTGTTGCAGGGGCCACAATACATCCAGTGTTGCAGGGGCCACAATACACCCAGAGTTGCAGGGGCCACAATACATCCAGTGTTGCAGGGGCCACAATACATCCAGTGTTGCAGGAGCCACAATACATCCAGTGTTGCAGGGGCCACAATACATCCAGTGTTGCAGGGGCCACAATACACCCAGAGTTGCAGGGGCCACAATACATCCAGTGTTGCAGGGGGCACAATACATCCAGTGTTGCAGATACCACACTACAACCAGTGTTGCAGGGGCCACAATACATCCAGTGTTGCAGGGCGCCACAATACATCCAGTGTTGCAGGGCCACAATACATCCAGTGTTGCAGGGGCCACAATACATCCAGTGTTGCAGGGCCACAATACATCCAGTGTTGCAGGGGCCACAATACACCCAGTGTTGCAGGGGTCACAATACACCCAGTGTTGCAGAGGCCACAATACATCCAGTGTTGCAGGGGCCACAATACACCCAGTGTTGCAGGGGCCACTATACATCCAGTGTTGCACGGGCCACAATACATCCAGTGTTGCAGGAGCCACAATACATCCAGTGTTGCAGGTGCCACAATACACCCAGTGTTGCAGGAGCCACAATACACCCAGTGTTGCAGGAGCCACAATACATCCAGTGTTGCAGGGGCCACAATACATCCAGTGTTGCAGGGGCCACAATACATCCAGTGTTGCAGGTGCCACAATACACCCAGTGTTGCAGGAGCCACAATACATCCAGTGTTGCAGGGGCCACAATACATCCAGTGTTGCAGGGGGCCACAATACACCCAGTGTTGCAAGTGCCACAATACACCCAGTGTTGCAGGGACCACAATACATCCAGTGTTGCAGGGGCCACAATACATCCAGTGTTGCAGGGGTCACAATACACCCAGTGTTGCAGGGGCCACAATACACCCAGTGTTGCAGGAGTAACAATACATCCAGTGTTGCAGTGACCACAATACATCCAGTGTTGCAGGGGCCACAATAGATCCAGTGTTGCAGGGGCCACAATACATCCAGTGTTGCAGGGGCCACAATACACCCAGTGTTGCAGGGGGTCACAATACACCCAGTGTTGCAGGGGCCACAATACACCCAGTGTTGCAGGAGCCACAATACATCCAGTGTTGCAGGGGTCACAATACACCCAGTGTTGCAAGAGCCACAGTACACCCAGTGTTGCAGGGGTCACAATACACCCAGTGTTGCAGGGGCCACAATACACCCAGTGTTGCAAGTGCCACAATACACCCAGTGTTGCAAGTGCTACAATGCATCCAGTGTTGCAGGGGTCACAATACATCCAGTGTTGCAGGGGCCACAATACATCCAGTGTTGCAGGGGCCACAATACACCCAGTGTTGCAAGTGCCACAATACATCCAGTGTTGCAGGAGCCACAATACATCCAGTGTTGCAGGGGCCACAATAGATCCAGTGTTGCAGGGGCCACAATAAACCCAGTGTTGCAGGAGCCACAATACACCCAGTGTTGCAGGAGCCACAATACATCCAGTGTTGCAAGTGCCACAATACACCCAGTGTTGCAGGAGCCACAATACATCCAGTGTTGCAGGGGCCACAATACATCCAGTGTTGCAAGTGCCACAATACATCCAGTGTTGCAAGTGCCACAATACATCCAGTGTTGCAGGGACCACAATACATCCAGTGTTGCAGGAGCCACAATACATCCAGTGTTGCAGGGCCACAATACATCCAGTGTTGCAGGTGCAACAATACATCCAGTGTTGCAGGGGCCACAATACATCCAGTGTTGCAGGGGCCACAATACACCCAGTGTTGCAGGGGTCACAATACACCCAGTGTTGCAGGGGCCACAATACATCCAGTGTTACAGGGCCACAATACACCCAGTGTTGCAGGGGCCATAATACATCCAGTGTTGCAAGGGCCACAATACATCCAGTGTTGCAGGGGCCACAATACATCCAGTGTTGCAGGGGCCTTAATACATCCAGTGTTGCAGGAGCCACAATACACCCAGTGTTGCAGGGGTCACAATACATACAGTGTTGCAGGGGCCACAATACATCCAGTGTTGCAGGAGCCACAATACACCCAGTGTTGCAGGAGCCACAATACACCCAGTGTTGCAGGAGCCACAATACATCCAGTGTTGCAGGGACCACAATACATCCGGTGTTGCAGGAGCCACAATACACCCAGTGTTGCAGGGGCCACAATACACCCAGTGTTGCAGGAGCCACAATACACCCAGTGTTGCAGGGGTCACAATACACCCAGTGTTGCAGGGGCCACAATACATCCAGTGTTGCAGGGGCCACAATACATACAGTGTTGCAGGGGCCACTATACATCCAGTGTTGCAGGGGCCACAATACACCCAGTGTTGCAGGGGCCACAATACACCCAGTGTTGCAGGAGTCACAGTACACCCAGTGTTGCAGGGGTCACAATACACCCAGTGTTGCAGGGGCCACAATACACCCAGTGTTGCAAGTGCCACAATACACCCAGTGTTGCAAGTGCTACAATACATCCAGTGTTGGAGGGGCCACAATACATCCAGTGTTGCAGGGGCCACAATACACCCAGTGTTGCAGAGGCCACAATACACCCAGTGTTGCAAGTGCCACAATACATCCAGTGTTGCAGGAGCCACAATACATCCAGTGTTGCAGGGGCCACAATACATCCAGTGTTGCAGAAGCCACAATACACCCAGTGTTGCAGGAGCCACAATACACCCAGTGTTGCAAGTGCCACAATATATCCAGTGTTGCAGGAGCCACAATACATCCAGTGTTGCAAGTGCCACAATACATCCAGTGTTGCAGGGCCACAATACATCCAGTGTTGCAGGTGCCACAATACATCCAGTGTTGCAAGGGCCACAATACACCCAGTGTTGCAGGGGTCACAATGAACCCAGTGATGCAGGGGGCACAATACATCCAGTGTTACAGGGCCACAATACACCCAGTGTTGCAGGGGCCACAATACATCCAGTGTTGCAGGGGCCACAATACATCCAGTGTTGCAGGGGCCACAATACATCCAGTGTTGCAGGGGCCACAATACATCCAGTGTTGCAGGAGCCAAAATACACCCAGTGTTGCAGGGGTCACAATACATCCAGTGTTGCAGGGGCCACAATACATCCAGTGTTGCAGGAGCCACAATACACCTAGTGTTGCAGGGGCCACAATACACCCAGTGTTGCAGGGGCCACAATACATCCAGTGTTGCAGGAGCCACAATACACCCAGTGTTGCAGGAGCCACAATACACCCAGTGTTGCAGGAGCCACAATACATCCAGTGTTGCAGGGGCCACAATACATCCAGTGTTGCAGGAGCCACAATACACCCAGTGTTGCAGGGGCCACAATACACCCAGTGTTGCAGGGGCCACAATACATCCAGTGTTGCAGGGGCCACAATACATCCAGTGTTGCAGGAGCCACAATACACCCAGTGTTGCAGGGGCCACAATACACCCAGTGTTGCAGGGGCCACAATACACCCAGTGTTGCAGGAGCCACAATACATCCAGTGTTGCAGGGGCCACAATACATCCAGTGTTGCAGGAGCCACAATACACCCAGTGTTGCAGGGGCCACAATACACCCAGTGTTACAGGAGCCACAATACACCCAGTGTTGCAGGGGCCACAATACATCCAGTGTTGCAGGAGCCACAATACACCCAGTGTTGCAGGGGCCACAATACACCCAGTGTTGCAGGGGCCACAACACACCCAGTGTTGCAGGGGCCACAATACACCCAGTGTTGCAGGGGCCACAATACATCCAGTGTTGCAGGAGCCACAATACACCCAGTGTTGCAGGGGCCACAATACACCCAGTGTTGCAGGGGCCACAATACATCCAGTGTTGCAGGGGCCACAATACATCCAGTGTTGCAGGTGCCACAATACACCCAGTGTTGCAGGGGTCACAATACACCCAGTGTTGCAGGGGCCACAATACATCCAGTGTTGCAGGGCCACAATACACCCAGTGTTGCAGGGACCACAATACACCCAGTGTTGCAGGGGCCACAATACATCCAGTGTTGCAGGGGCCACAATACATCCAGTGTTGCAGGGGCCACAATGCACCCAGTGTTGCAGGGGCCACAATACACCCAGTGTTGCAGGAGCCACAATACATCCAGTGTTGCAGGGGCCACAATACATCCAGTGTTGCAGGAGCCACAATACACCCAGTGTTGCAGGGGCCACAATACACCCAGTGTTGCAGGAGCCACAATACACCCAGTGTTGCAGGGGTCACAATACACCCAGTGTTGCAAGTGCTACAATACATCCAGTGTTGCAGGGGCCACAATACATCCAGTGTTGCAGGGGCCACAATACATCCAGTGTTGCAGGGGCCACAATACATCCAGTGTTGCAGGGGCCACAATACATCCAGTGTTGCAGGGGCCACAATACATCCAGTGTTGCAGGGGCCACAATACACCCAGTGTTGCAGGGGCCACAATACACCCAGTGTTGCAGGAGCCACAGTACACCCAGTGTTGCAGGGGTCACAATACACCCAGTGTTGCAGGGGCCACAATACACCCAGTGTTGCAAGTGCCACAATACACCCAGTGTTGCAAGTGCTACAATACATCCAGTGTTGCAGGGGCCACAATACATCCAGTGTTGCAGGGGCCACAATACATCCAGTGTTGCAGGGGCCACAATACACCCAGTGTTGCACGTGCCACAATACATCCAGTGTTGCAGGAGCCACAATACATCCAGTGTTGCAGGGGCCACAATACATCCAGTGTTGCAGGGGCCGCAATACACCCAGTGTTGCAGGAGCCACAATACACCCAGTCTTGCAAGTGCCACAATATATCCAGTGTTGCTGGAGCCACAATACATCCAGTGTTGCAAGTGCCACAATACATCCAGTGTTGCAGGGACCACAATACATCCAGTGTTGCAGGAGCCACAATACATCCAGTTTTGCAGGGCCACAATACATCCAGTGTTGCAGGGGCCACAATACATCCAGTGTTGCAGGGGCCACAATACACCCAGTGTTGCAGGGGTCACAATACACCCAGTGTTGCACGGGCCACAATACATCCAGTGTTACAGGGCCACAATACACCCAGTGTTGCAGGGGCCACAATACATCCAGTGTTGCAGGGGCCACAATACATCCAGTGTTGCAGGGGCCACAATACATCCAGTGTTGCAGGGGCCATAATACATCCAGTGTTGCAGGGGCCACAATACATCCAGTGTTGCAGGAGCCACAATACACCCAGTGTTGCAGGGGCCACAATACATCCAGTGTTGCAGGAGCCACAATACACCCAGTGTTGCAGGAGCCACAATACACCCAGTGTTGCAGGAGCCACAATACATCCAGTGTTGCAGGAGCCACAATACACCCAGTGTTGCAGGAGCCACAATACATCCAGTGTTGCAGGGGCCACAATACATCCAGTGTTGCAGGAGCCACAATACACCCAGTGTTGCAGGGGCCACAATACACCCAGTGTTGCAGGGGTCACAATACACCCAGTGTTGCAGGGGCCACAATACATCCAGTGTTGCAGGGGCCACAATACATCCAGTGTTGCAGGGGCCACAATACACCCAGTGTTGCAAGTGCCACAATACATCCAGTGTTGCAGGAGCCACAATACATCCAATGTTGCAGGGGCCACAATACATCCAGTGTTGCAGGGGCCACAATACACCCAGTGTTGCAGGAGCCACAATACACCCAGTGTTGGAGGAGCCACAATACATCCAGTGTTGCAAGAGCCACAATACACCCAGTGTTGCAGGAGCCACAATACATCCAGTGTTGCAGGGGCCACAATACATCCAGTGTTGCAAGTGTTACAATACATCCAGTGTTGCAAGTGCCACAATACATCCAGTGTTGCAGGGCCACAATACATCCAGTGTTGCAGGTGCCACAATACATCCAGTGTTGCAGGGGCCACAATACACCCAGTGTTGCAGGGGTCACAATACACCCAGTGTTGCAGGGGGCCACAATACATCCAGTGTTACAGGGCCACAATACACCCAGTGTTGCAGGGGCCACAATACATCCAGTGTTGCAGGGGCCACAATACATCCAGTGTTGCAGGGGCCACAATACATCCAGTGTTGCAGGGGCCACAATACATCCAGTGTTGCAGGAGCCACAATACACCCAGTGTTGCAGGGGTCACAATACATCCAGTGTTGCAGGGGCCACAATACATCCAGTGTTGCAGGAGCCACAATACACCTAGTGTTGCAGGGGCCACAATACACCCAGTGTTGCAGGGGCCACAATACATCCAGTGTTGCAGGAGCCACAATACACTCAGTGTTGCAGGAGCCACAATACACCCAGTGTTGCAGGAGCCACAATACATCCAGTGTTGCAGGGGCCACAATACATCCAGTGTTGCAAGTGCTACAATACTTCCAGTGTTGCAGGGGCCACAATACATCCAGTGTTGCAGGGGCCACAATACATCCAGTGTTGCAGGGGCCATAATACACCCAGTGTTGCAAGTGCCACAATACATCCAGTGTTGCAGGAGCCACAAAACATCCAGTGTTGCAGGGGCCACAATACATCCAGTGTTGCAGGGGCCACAATACACCCAGTGTTGCAGGAGCCACAATACACCCAGTCTTGCAAGTGCCACAATATATCTAGTGTTGCAGGAGCCACAATACATCCAGTGTTGCAAGTGCCACAATACATCCAGTGTTGCAGGGACCACAATACATCCAGTGTTGCAGGAGCCACAATACATCCAGTGTTGCAGGGCCACAATACATCCAGTGTTGCAGGGGCCACAATACATCCAGTGTTGCAGGGGCCACAATACACCCAGTGTTGCAGGGGTCACAATACACCCAGTGTTGCACGGGCCACAATACATCCAGTGTTACAGGGCCACAATACACCCAGTGTTGCAGGGGCCACAATACATCCAGTGTTGCAGGGGCCACAATACATCCAGTGTTGCAGGGGCCACAATACATCCAGTGTTGCAGGGGCCATAATACATCCAGTGTTGCAGGAGCCACAATACACCCAGTGTTGCATGGTCACAATACATCCAGTGTTGCAGGAGCCACAATACACCTAGTGTTGCAGGGGCCACAATACACCCAGTGTTGCAGGGGCCACAATACATCCAGTGTTGCAGGGGCCACAATACACCCAGTGTTGCAGGGGTCACAATACACCCAGTGTTGCAGGGGCCACAATACATCCAGTGTTGCAGGGCCACAATACACCCAGTGTTGCAGGGACCACAATACACCCAGTGTTGCAGGGGCCACAATACATCCAGTGTTGCAGGGGCCACAATACATCCAGTGTTGCAGGGGCCACAATACACCCAGTGTTGCAGGGTCCACAATACACCCAGTGTTGCAGGAGCCACAATACACCCAGTGTTGCAGGGGTCACAATACACCCAGTGTTGCAGGAGCCACAATACATCCAGTGTTGCAGGGGCCACAATACATCCAGTGTTGCAGGGGCCACAATACATCCAGTGTTGCAGTGGCCACAATACACCCAGTGTTGCAGGGGCCACAATACACCCAGTGTTGCAGGAGCCACAATACACCCAGTGTTGCAGGGGTCACAATACACTCAGTGTTGCAGGGGCCACAATACACCCAGTGTTGCAAGTGCCACAATACACCCAGTGTTGCAGGGGCCACAATACATCCAGTGTTGCAAGTGCCACAATACATCCAGTGTTGCAGGGGCCACAATACACCCAGTGTTGCAGGGGCCACAATACATCCTGTGTTGCAAGTGCCACAATACATCCAGTGTTGCAAGTGCCACAATACATCCAGTGTTGCAGGGGCCACAATACATCCAGTGTTGCAGGGGCCACAATACACCCAGAGTTGCAAGTGCCACAATACATCCAGTGTTGCAGGAGCCACAATACATCCAGTGTTGCAGGGGCCACAATACATCCAGTGTTGCAGGGGCCACAATACACCCAGTGTTGCAGGAGCCACAATACACCCAGTGTTGCAAGTGCCACAATACATCCAGTGTTGCAGGAGCCACAATACATCCAGTGTTGCAAGTGCCACAATACATCCAGTGTTGCAGGAGCCACAATACATCCAGTGTTGCAGGAGCCACAATACATCCAGTGTTGCAGGGACCACAATACATCCAGTGTTGCTGGAGCCACAATACACCCAGTGTTGCAGGGGCCACAATACACCCAGTGTTGCAGGGGCCACAATACATCCAGTGTTGCAGGGGCCACAATACACCCAGTGTTGAAGGGGCCACAATACATCCAGTGTTGCAGGGGCCACAATACATCCAGTGTTGCAGGAGCCACAATACACCCAGTGTTGCAGGCGCCACAATACACCCAGTGTTGCAGGGGCCACAATACATCCATTGTTGCAGGAGCCACAATACACCCAGTGTTGCAGGGGCCACAATACACCCAGTGTTGCAGGGGCCACAATACATCCAGTGTTGCAGGGGCCACAATACACCCAGTGTTGCAGGGCCACAATACATCCAGTGTTGCAGGGACCACAATACATCCATTGTTGCAGGAGCCACAATACACCCAGTGTTGCAGGGGCCACAATACACCCAGTGTTGCAGGGGCCACAATACATCCAGTGTTGCAGGGGCCACAATACACCCAGTGTTGCAGGGGCCACAATACATCCAGTGTTGCAGGGGCCACAATACATCCAGTGTTGCAGGAGCCACAATACACCCAGTGTTGCAGGGGCCACAATACACCCATTGATGCAGGGGCCACAATACATCCAGTGTTGCAGGGGTCACAATACACCCAGTGTTGCAGGAGCCACAATACATCCAGTGTTGCAGGAGCCACAATACACCCAGTGCTGCAGGGACCACAATACATCCAGTGTTGCAAGTGCCACAATACATCCAGTGTTGCAGGGGCCACAATACATTCTGTGTTGCAAGTGCCACAATACATCCAGTGTTGCAGGGGGCACAATACATCCAGTGTTGCAGGGGCCACAATACATCCAGTGTTGCAGGGGCCACAATACACCCAGTGTTGCAGGGGCCACAATACACCCAGTGTTGCAGGGGTCACAATACATCCAGTGTTGTAGGGGTCACAATACATCCAGTGTTGCAGGGGTCACAATACATCCAGTGTTGCAGGGGTCACAATACATCCAGTGTTGCAGGGGCCACAATACATCCAGTGTTGCAGGGGCCACAATACACCCAGTGTTGCAGGGGCCACAATACACCCAGTGTTGCAGGGGCCACAATACATCCAGTGTTGCAAGTGCCACAATACATCCAGTGTTGCAGGAGCCACAATACACCCAGTGTTGCAGGGACCACAATACATCCAGTGTTGCAAGTGCCACAATACATCCAGTATTGCAGGGGCCACAATACATCCTGTGTTGCAAGTGCCACAATACATCCAGTGTTGCAGGGGGCACAATACATCCAGTGTTGCAGGGGCCACAATACATCCAGTGTTGCAGGGGCCACAATACACCCAGTGTTGCAGGGGCCACAATACACCCAGTGTTGCAGGGGTCACAATACATCCAGTGTTGTAGGAGTCACAATACATCCAGTGTTGCAGGGGTCACAATACATCCAGTGTTGCAGGGGTCACAATACATCCAGTGTTGCAGGGGCCACAATACATCCAGTGTTGCAAGTGCCACAATACACCCAGTGTTGCAGGGGCCACAATACACCCAGTGTTGCAGAGGCCACAATACACCCAGTGTTGCAGGGGCCACAATACACCCAGTGTTGCAGGGGCCACAATACATCCTGTGTTGCAAGTGCCACAATACATCCAGTGTTGCAGGGGCCACAATACATCCAGTGTTGCAGGGGCCACAATACATCCAGTGTTGCAGGGGCCACAATACACCCAGTGTTGCAGGGGCCACAATACACCCAGTGTTGCAAGTGCCACAATACATCCAGTGTTGCAGGAGCCACAATACACCCAGTGTTGCAGGGATCACAATACATCCAGTGTTGCAAGTGCCACAATACATCCAGTGTTGCAGGGGCCACAATACATCCTGTGTTGCAAGTGCCACAATACATCCAGTGTTGCAGGGGGCACAATACATCCAGTGTTGCAGGGGCCACAATACATCCAGTGTTGCAGGGGCCACAATACACCCAGTGTTGCAGGGGCCACAATACACCCAGTGTTGCAGGGGTCACAATACATCCAGTGTTGTAGGGGTCACAATACATCCAGTGTTGCAGGGGTCACAATACATCCAGTGTTGCAGGGGTCACAATACATCCAGTGTTGCAGGGGCCACAATACATCCAGTGTTGCAAGTGCCACAATACACCCAGTGTTGCAGGGGCCACAATACACCCAGTGTTGCAGAGGCCACAATACACCCAGTGTTGCAGGGGCCACAATACACCCAGTGTTGCAGGGGCCACAATACATCCTGTGTTGCAAGTGCCACAATACATCCAGTGTTGCAGGGGCCACAATACATCCAGTGTTGCAGGGGCCACAATACATCCAGTGTTGCAGGGGCCACAATACACCCAGTGTTGCAGGGGCCACAATACACCCAGTGTTGCAGGGGTCACAATACATCCAGTGTTGTAGGGGTCACAATACATCCAGTGTTGCAGGGGTCACAATACATCCAGTGTTGCAGGGGTCACAATACATCCAGTGTTGCAGGGGCCACAATACATCCAGTGTTGCAGGGGCCACAATACACCCAGTGTTGCAGGGGCCACAATACACCCAGTGTTACAGGGGCCACAATACATCCAGTGTTGCAAGTGCCACAATACATCCAGTGTTGCAGGGGCCACAATACATCCAGTGTTGCAGGGGCCACAATACATCCAGTGTTGCAGGGGCCACAATACATCCAGTGTTGCAGGGGTCCCAATACATCCAGTGTTGCAAGTGCCACAATACACCCAGTGTTGCAGGGTCCACAATACACCCAGTGTTACAGGGGCCACAATTCATCCAGTGTTGCAGGGGGCACAATACATCCAGTGTTGCAGGGGCCACAATACACCCAGTGTTGCAGGGGCACAATACATCCAGTGTTGCAGGGGCCACAATACATCCAGTGTTGCAGGGGCCACAATACACCCAGTGTTGCAGGGGCCACAATACATCCAGTGTTGCAGGAGCCACAATACATCCAGTGTTGCAGGGGCCACAATACATCCAGTGTTGCAGGGGCCACAATACATCCAGTGTTGCAGGGGCCACAATACATCCAGTGTTGCAGGGGCCACAATACATCCAGTGTTGCAGGGGCCACAATACATCCAGTGTTGCAGGGCCACAATACATCCAGTGTTGCAGGGGCCACAATACATCCAGTGTTGCAGGGCCACAATACATCCAGTGTTGCAGGAGCCACAATTCATCAAGTGTTGCAGGGGTCACAATACATCCAGTGTTGCAGGGCCACAATACATCCAGTGTTGCAGGGCCACAATACATCCAGTGTTGGAGGGGCCACAATACATCCAGTGTTGCAGGGCCACAATACATCCAGTGTTGCAGGGGCCACAATACATCCAGTGTTGCAGGGCCACAATACATCCAGTGTTGCAGGGCCACAATACATCCAGTGTTGCAGGGCCACAATACATCCAGTGTTGCAGGGGCCACAATACATCCAGTGTTGCAGGGGCCACAATACATCCAGTGTTGCAGGGCCACAATACATCCAGTGTTGCAGGGCCACAATACATCCAGTGTTGCAGGGCCACAATACATCCATTGTTGCAGGGCCACAATACATCCAGTGTTGCAGGGCCACAATACATCCAGTGTTGCAGGGGCCACAATACATCCAGTGTTGCAGGGGCCACAATACACCCAGTGTTGCAGGGGCCACAATACATCCAGTGTTGCAGGAGCCACAATACATCCAGTGTTGCAGGGGTCACAATACATCCAGTATTGCAGGGGTCACAATACATCCAGTGTTGCAGGGGTCACAATACACCCAGTGTTGCAGGGGCCACAATACACCCAGTGTTGCAGGAGCCACAATACATCCAGTGTTGCAGGGGTCACAATACATCCAGTGTTGCAGGGGTCACAATACATCCAGTGTTGCAGGGGTCACAATACACCCAGTGTTGCAGGGGCCACAATACATCCAGTGTTGCAGGGGTCACAATACATCCAGTGTTGCAGGGGTCACAATACACCCAGTGTTGCAAGGGCCACAATACACCCAGTGTTGCAGGGGCCACAATACACCCAGTGTTGCAGGGGCCACAATACACCCAGTGTTACAGGGGCCACAATTCATCCAGTGTTGCAGGGGGCACAATACATCCAGTGTTGCAGGGGCCACAATACACCCAGTGTTGCAGGGGCACAATACATCCAGTGTTGCAGGGGCCACAATACATCCAGTGTTGCAGGGGCCACAATACATCCAGTGTTGCAGGGGCCACAATACATCCAGTGTTGCAGGAGCCACAATACATCCAGTGTTGCAGGGGCCACAATACATCCAGTGTTGCAGGGGCCACAATACATCCAGTGTTGCAGGGGCCACAATACATCCAGTGTTGCAGGGGCCACAATACATCCAGTGTTGCAGGGGCCACAATACATCCAGTGTTGCAGGGCCACAATACATCCAGTGTTGCAGGGGCCACAATACATCCAGTGTTGCAGGGCCACAATACATCCAGTGTTGCAGGAGCCACAATTCATCCAGTGTTGCAGGGGTCACAATACATCCAGTGTTGCAGGGCCACAATACATCCAGTGTTGCAGAGGCCACAATACACCCAGTGTTGCAGGGGCCACAATACACCCAGTGTTGCAGGGGCCACAATACATCCTGTGTTGCAAGTGCCACAATACATCCAGTGTTGCAGGGGCCACAATACATCCAGTGTTGCAGGGGCCACAATACATCCAGTGTTGCAGGGGCCACAATACACCCAGTGTTGCAGGGGCCACAATACACCCAGTGTTGCAGGGGTCACAATACATCCAGTGTTGTAGGGGTCACAATACATCCAGTGTTGCAGGGGTCACAATACATCCAGTGTTGCAGGGGTCACAATACATCCAGTGTTGCAGGGGCCACAATACATCCAGTGTTGCAGGGGCCACAATATACCCAGTGTTGCAGGGGCCACAATACACCCAGTGTTACAGGGGCCACAATACATCCAGTGTTGCAAGTGCCACAATACATCCAGTGTTGCAGGGGCCACAATACATCCAGTGTTGCAGGGGCCACAATACATCCAGTGTTGCAGGGGCCACAATACATCCAGTGTTGCAGGGGTCACAATACATCCAGTGTTGCAAGTGCCACAATACACCCAGTGTTGCAGGGGCCACAATACACCCAGTGTTACAGGGGCCACAATTCATCCAGTGTTGCAGGGGGCACAATACATCCAGTGTTGCAGGGGCCACAATACACCCAGTGTTGCAGGGGCACAATACATCCAGTGTTGCAGGGGCCACAATACATCCAGTGTTGCAGGGGCCACAATACATCCAGTGTTGCAGGGGCCACAATACATCCAGTGTTGCAGGAGCCACAATACATCCAGTGTTGCAGGGGCCACAATACATCCAGTGTTGCAGGGGCCACAATACATCCAGTGTTGCAGGGGCCACAATACATCCAGTGTTGCAGGGGCCACAATACATCCAGTGTTGCAGGGGCCACAATACATCCAGTGTTGCAGGGCCACAATACATCCAGTGTTGCAGGGGCCACAATACATCCAGTGTTGCAGGGCCACAATACATCCAGTGTTGCAGGACCACAATTCATCCAGTGTTGCAGGGGTCACAATACATCCAGTGTTGCAGGGCCACAATACATCCAGTGTTGCAGGGCCACAATACATCCAGTGTTGGAGGGGCCACAATACATCCAGTGTTGCAGGGCCACAATACATCCAGTGTTGCAGGGGCCACAATACATCCAGTGTTGCAGGGCCACAATACATCCAGTGTTGCAGGGCCACAATACATCCAGTGTTGCAGGGCCACAATACATCCAGTGTTGCAGGGGCCACAATACATCCAGTGTTGCAGGGGCCACAATACATCCAGTGTTGCAGGGCCACAATACATCCAGTGTTGCAGGGCCACAATACATCCAGTGTTGCAGGGCCACAATACATCCATTGTTGCAGGGCCACAATACATCCAGTGTTGCAGGGCCACAATACATCCAGTGTTGCAGGGGCCACAATACATCCAGTGTTGCAGGGGCCACAATACACCCAGTGTTGCAGGGGCCACAATACATCCAGTGTTGCAGGAGCCACAATACATCCAGTGTTGCAGGGGTCACAATACATCCAGTATTGCAGGGGTCACAATACATCCAGTGTTGCAGGGGTCACAATACACCCAGTGTTGCAGGGGCCACAATACACCCAGTGTTGCAGGAGCCACAATACATCCAGTGTTGCAGGGGTCACAATACATCCAGTGTTGCAGGGGTCACAATACATCCAGTGTTGCAGGGGTCACAATACACCCAGTGTTGCAGGGGCCACAATACATCCAGTGTTGCAGGGGTCACAATACATCCAGTGTTGCAGGGGTCACAATACATCCCAGTGTTGCAGGGGCCACAATACATCCCAGTGTTGCAGGGGCCACAATACACCCAGTGTTGCAGGGGCCACAATACACCCAGTGTTGCAGGGGCCACAATACATCCAGTGTTGCAGGGGCCACAATACATCCAGTGTTGCAGGGGCCACAATACATCCCAGTGTTGCAGGGGCCACAATACATCCAGTGTTGCAGGGGCCACAATACATCCAGTGTTGCAGGGGCCACAATACATCCAGTGTTGCAGGGGCCACAATACATCCAGTGTTGCAGGAGCCACAATACATCCAGTGTTGCAGGGGCCACAATACATCCAGTGTTGCAGGGGCCACAATACATCCAGTGTTGCAGGGGCCACAATACATCCAGTGTTGCAGGGGCCACAATACATCCAGTGTTGCAGGGGCCACAATACATCCAGTGTTGCAGGGGCCACAATACATCCAGTGTTGCAGGGGCCACAATACATCCAGTGTTGCAGGGCCACAATACATCCAGTGTTGCAGGAGCCACAATTCATCCAGTGTTGCAGGGGTCACAATACATCCAGTGTTGCAGGGCCACAATACATCCAGTGTTGCAGGGCCACAATACATCCAGTGTTGCAGGGGCCACAATACATCCAGTGTTGCAGGGCCACAATACATCCAGTGTTGCAGGGGCCACAATACATCCAGTGTTGCAGGGCCACAATACATCCAGTGTTGCAGGGCCACAATACATCCAGTGTTGCAGGGCCACAATACATCCAGTGTTGCAGGGGCCACAATACATCCAGTGTTGCAGGGGCCACAATACATCCAGTGTTGCAGGGCCACAATACATCCAGTGTTGCAGGGCCACAATACATCCAGTGTTGCAGGGCCACAATACATCCAGTGTTGCAGGGCCACAATACATCCAGTGTTGCAGGGGCCACAATACATCCAGTGTTGCAGGGGCCACAATACATCCAGTGTTGCAGGGGCCACAATACACCCAGTGTTGCAGGGGCCACAATACATCCAGTGTTGCAGGAGCCACAATACATCCAGTGTTGCAGGGGTCACAATACATCCAGTATTGCAGGGGTCACAATACATCCAGTGTTGCAGGGGTCACAATACACCCAGTGTTGCAGGGGCCACAATACACCCAGTGTTGCAGGGGCCACAATACATCCAGTGTTGCAGGGGCCACAATACACCCAGTGTTGCAGGGGCCACAATACACCCAGTGTTGCAGGGGCCACAATACATCCAGTGTTGCAGGGGTCACAATACATCCAGTGTTGCAGGGGCCACAATACACCCAGTGTTGCAGGGGTCACAATACATCCAGTGTTGCAGGGGCCACAATACATCCAGTGTTGCAGGGGCCACAATACACCCAGTGTTGCAGGGGCCACAATACACCCAGTGTTGCAGGGGCCACAATACACCCAGTGTTGCAGGGGCCACAATACATCCTGTGTTGCAGGGGCCACAATACATCCAGTGTTGCAGGGGCCACAATACACCCAGTGTTGCAGGGGCCACAATACACCCAGTGTTGCAGGGGTCACAATACATCCAGTGTTGCAGGGGCCACAATACATCCAGTGTTGCAGGGGCCACAATACATCCAGTGTTGCAGGGGCCACAATACATCCAGTGTTGCAGGGGCCACAATACATCCAGTGTTGCAGGGGCCACAATACATCCAGTGTTGCAGGGGTCACAATACATCCAGTGTTGCAGGGGCCACAATACATCCAGTGTTGCAGGGGCCACAATACATCCAGTGTTGCAAGGGCCACAATACATCCAGTGTTGCAGGGCCACAATACATCCAGTGTTGCAGGGGCCACAATACACCCAGTGTTGCAGGGGTCACAATACACCCAGTGTTGCAGGGGTCACAATACATCCAGTGTTGCAGGGGCCACAATACATCCAGTGTTGCAGGGGCCACAATACACCCAGTGTTGCAGGGGTCACAATACACCCAGTGTTGCAGGGGCCACAATACATCCAGTGTTGCAGGGGCCACAATACACCCAGTGTTGCAGGGGCCACAATACATCCAGTGTTGCAGGGGTCACAATACACCCAGTGTTGCAGGGGTCACAATACACCCAGTGTTGCAGGGGTCACAATACACCCAGTGTTGCAGGGGCCACAATACATCCAGTGTTGCAGGGGCCACAATACATCCAGTGTTGCAGGGGCCACAATACACCCAGTGTTGCAGGGGCCACAATACATCCAGTGTTGCAGGGGCCACAATACATCCAGTGTTGCAGGGGCCACAATACACCCAGTGTTGCAGGGGCCACAATACATCCAGTGTTGCAGGGGCCACAATACATCCAGTGTTGCAGGGGCCACAATACATCCAGTGTTGCAGGGGCCACAATACACCCAGTGTTGCAGGGGCCACAATACATCCAGTGTTGCAGGGGTCACAATACATCCAGTGTTGCAGGGGCCACAATACATCCAGTGTTGCAGGGGCCACAATACATCCAGTGTTGCAGGGGCCACAATACATCTAGTGTTGCAGGGGCCACAATACACCCAGTGTTGCAGGGGCCACAATACATCCAGTGTTGCAGGGGTCACAATACATCCAGTGTTGCAGGGGCCACAATACATCCCGTGTTGCAGGGGCCACAATACATCCAGTGTTGCAGGGGCCACAATACATCCAGTGTTGCAGGGGCCACAATACACCCAGTGTTGCAGGGGCCTCAATACACCCAGTGTTGCAGGGGTCACAATACATCCAGTGTTGCAGGGGCCACAATACACCCAGTGTTGCAGGGGCCACAATACACCCAGTGTTGCAGGGGTCACAATACATCCAGTGTTGCAGGGGCCACAATACACCCAGTGTTGCAGGGGCCACAATACACCCAGTGTTCAGGGGCCACAATACACCCAGTGTTGCAGGGGCCACAATACACCCAGTGTTGCAGGGGCGACAATACACCCAGTGTTGCAGGGGTCACAATACACCCAGTGTTGCAGGGGCCACAATACACCCAGTGTTGCAGGGGCCACAATACACCCAGTGTTGCAGGGGTCACAATACACCCAGTGTTGCAGGGGCCACAATACACCCAGTGTTGCAGGGGCCACAATACATCCAGTGTTGCAGGGGCCACAATACACCCAGTGTTGCAGGGGCCACAATACACCCAGTGTTGCAGGGGTCACAATACACCCAGTGTTGCAGGGGCCACAATACACCCAGTGTTGCAGGGGCCACAATACATCCAGTGTTGCAGGGGCCACAATACATCCAGTGTTGCAGGGGTCACAATACACCCAGTGTTGCAGGGGCCACAATACACCCAGTGTTGCAGGGGCCACAATACATCCAGTGTTGCAGGGGCCACAATACATCCAGTGTTGCAGGGGCCACAATACACCCAGGGTTGCAGGGGCCACAATACATCCAGTGTTGCAGGGGCCACAATACATCCAGTGTTGCAGGGGCCACAATACATCCAGTGTTGCAGGGGCCACAATACATCCAGTGTTGCAGGGGCCACAATACACCCAGTGTTGCAGGGGCCACAATACATCCAGTGTTGCAGGGGCCACAATACATCCAGTGTTGCAGGGGTCACAATACACCCAGTGTTGCAGGGGCCACAATACACCCAGTGTTGCAGGGGCCACAATACATCCAGTGTTGCAGGGGCCACAATACATCCAGTGTTGCAGGGGCCACAATACACCCAGTGTTGCAGGGGCCACAATACATCCAGTGTTGCAGGGGCCACAATACACCCAGTGTTGCAGGGGCCACAATACATCCAGTGTTGCAGGGGCCACAATACACCCAGTGTTGCAGGGGTCACAATACATCCAGTGTTGCAGGGACCACAATACATCCAGTGTTGCAGGGGCCACAATACACCCAGTGTTGCAGGGGCCACAATACATCCAGTGTTGCAGGGGCCACAATACACCCAGTGTTGCAGGGGCCACAATACATCCAGTGTTGCAGGGGCCACAATACATCCAGTGTTGCAGGGGTCACAATACACCCAGTGTTGCAGGGGCCACAATACACCCAGTGTTGCAGGGGCCACAATACATCCAGTGTTGCAGGGGCCACAATACATCCAGTGTTGCAGGGGCCACAATACTCCCAGTGTTGCAGGGGCCACAATACATCCAGTGTTGCAGGGGCCACAATACACCCAGTGTTGCAGGGGCCACAATACATCCAGTGTTGCAGGGCCACAATACACCCAGTGTTGCAGGGGCCACAATACATCCAGTGTTGCAGGGGTCACAATACACCCAGTGTTGCAGGGCCACAATACATCCAGTGTTGCAGGGGTCACAATACACCCAGTGTTGCAGGGGTCACAATACACCCAGTGTTGCAGGGGCCACAATACATCCAGTGTTGCAGGGGTCACAATACATCCAGTGTTGCAGGGCCACAATACATCCAGTGTTGCAGGGGCCACAATACACCCAGTGTTGCAGGGGTCACAATACACCCAGTGTTGCAGGGGCCACAATACACCCAGTGTTGCAGGGGTCATATACATCCAGTGTTGCAGGGGCCACAATACATCCAGTGTTGCAGGGGTCACAATACATCCAGTGTTGCAGGGGTCACAATACATCCAGTGTTGCAGGGCCACAATACATCCAGTGTTGCAGGGGCCACAATACACCCAGTGTTGCAGGGGCCACAATACACCCAGTGTTGCAGGGCCACAATACACCCAGTGTTGCAGGGGTCACAATACATCCAGTGTTGCAGGGGCCACAATACATCCAGTGTTGCAGGGGCCACAATACATCCAGTGTTGCAGGGGCCACAATACATCCAGTGTTGCAGGGCCACAATACATCCAGTGTTGCAGGGCCACAATACATCCAGTGTTGCAGGGCCACAATACATCCAGTGTTGCAGGGGCCACAATACATCCAGTGTTGCAGGGGCCACAATACATCCAGTGTTGCAGGGCCACAATACATCCAGTGTTGCAGGGCCACAATACATCCAGTGTTGCAGGGCCACAATACATCCAGTGTTGCAGGGCCACAATACATCCAGTGTTGCAGGGCCACAATACATCCAGTGTTGCAGGGCCACAATACATCCAGTGTTGCAGGGGCCACAATACATCCAGTGTTGCAGGGGCCACAATACACCCAGTGTTGCAGGGGCCACAATACATCCAGTGTTGCAGGAGCCACAATACATCCAGTGTTGCAGGGGTCACAATACATCCAGTGTTGCAGGGGTCACAATACATCCAGTGTTGCAGGGGTCACAATACACCCAGTGTTGCAGGGGCCACAATACACCCAGTGTTGCAGGAGCCACAATACATCCAGTGTTGCAGGGGTCACAATACATCCAGTGTTGCAGGGGTCACAATACATCCAGTGTTGCAGGGGTCACAATACACCCAGTGTTGCAGGGGCCACAATACATCCAGTGTTGCAGGGGTCACAATACATCCAGTGTTGCAGGGGTCACAATACACCCAGTGTTGCAAGGGCCACAATACACCCAGTGTTGCAGGGGCCACAATACACCCAGTGTTGCAGGGGCCACAATACACCCAGTGTTGCAGGGGCCACAATACATCCAGTGTTGCAGGGGTCACAATACATCCAGTGTTGCAGGGGTCACAATACACCCAGTGTTGCAGGGGCCACAATACATCCAGTGTTGCAGGGGTCACAATACATCCAGTGTTGCAGGGGTCACAATACACCCAGTGTTGCAGGGGTCACAATACACCCAGTGTTGCAGGGGCCACAATACACCCAGTGTTGCAGGGGCCACAATACACCCAGTGTTGCAGGGGCCACAATACATCCAGTGTTGCAGGGGTCACAATACATCCAGTGTTGCAGGGGTCACAATACATCCAGTGTTGCAGGGGCCACAATACACCCAGTGTTGCAGGGGCCACAATACACCCAGTGTTGCAGGGGTCACAATACATCCAGTGTTGCAGGGGTCACAATACATCCAGTGTTGCAGGGGCCACAATACACCCAGTGTTGCAGGGGCCACAATACATCCAGTGTTGCAGGGGTAGCAATACATCCAGTGTTGCAGGGGTCACAATACATCCAGTGTTGCAGGGGCCACAATACACCCAGTGTTGCAGGGGTCACAATACATCCAGTGTTGCAGGGGCCACAATACACCCAGTGTTGCAGGGGCCACAATACATCCAGTGTTGCAGGGGCCACAATACACCCAGTGTTGCAGGGGCCACAATACACCCAGTGTTGCAGGGGCCACAATACATCCAGTGTTGCAGGGGTCACAATACATCCAGTGTTGCAGGGGCCACAATACACCCAGTGTTGCAGGGGTCACAATACATCCAGTGTTGCAGGGGCCACAATACATCCAGTGTTGCAGGGGCCACAATACACCCAGTGTTGCAGGGGCCACAATACACCCAGTGTTGCAGGGGCCACAATACACCCAGTGTTGCAGGGGCCACAATACATCCTGTGTTGCAGGGGCCACAATACATCCAGTGTTGCAGGGGCCACAATACACCCAGTGTTGCAGGGGCCACAATACACCCAGTGTTGCAGGGGTCACAATACATCCAGTGTTGCAGGGGCCACAATACATCCAGTGTTGCAGGGGCCACAATACATCCAGTGTTGCAGGGGCCACAATACATCCAGTGTTGCAGGGCCACAATACATCCAGTGTTGCAGGGGCCACAATACATCCAGTGTTGCAGGGGTCACAATACATCCAGTGTTGCAGGGGCCACAATACATCCAGTGTTGCAGGAGCCACAATACATCCAGTGTTGCAGGGGCCACAATACATCCAGTGTTGCAGGGCCACAATACATCCAGTGTTGCAGGGGCCACAATACACCCAGTGTTGCAGGGGTCACAATACACCCAGTGTTGCAGGGGTCACAATACATCCAGTGTTGCAGGGGCCACAATACATCCAGTGTTGCAGGGGCCACAATACACCCAGTGTTGCAGGGGTCACAATACACCCAGTGTTGCAGGGGCCACAATACATCCAGTGTTGCAGGGGCCACAATACACCCAGTGTTGCAGTGGCCACAATACACCCAGTGTTGCAGGGGCCACAATACACCCAGTGTTGCAGGGGCCACAATACATCCAGTGTTGCAGGGGTCACAATACACCCAGTGTTGCAGGGGTCACAATACACCCAGTGTTGCAGGGGTCACAATACACCCAGTGTTGCAGGGGCCACAATACATCCAGTGTTGCAGGGGCCACAATACATCCAGTGTTGCAGGGGCCACAATACACCCAGTGTTGCAGGGGCCACAATACATCCAGTGTTGCAGGGGCCACAATACATCCAGTGTTGCAGGGGCCACAATACACCCAGTGTTGCAGGGGCCACAATACATCCAGTGTTGCAGGGGCCAAAATACATCCAGTGTTGCAGGGGCCACAATACATCCAGTGTTGCAGGGGCCACAATACACCCAGTGTTGCAGGGGCCACAATACATCCAGTGTTGCAGGGGTCACAATACATCCAGTGTTGCAGGGGCCACAATACATCCAGTGTTGCAGGGGCCACAATACATCCAGTGTTGCAGGGGCCACAATACATCCAGTGATGCAGGGGCCACAATACACCCAGTGTTGCAGGGGCCACAATACATCCAGTGTTGCAGGGGTCACAATACATCCAGTGTTGCAGGGGCCACAATACATCCAGTGTTGCAGGGGCCACAATACATCCAGTGTTGCAGGGGCCACAATACATCCAGTGTTGCAGGGGCCACAATACACCCAGTGTTGCAGGGGCCACAATACACCCAGTGTTGCAGGGGTCACAATACATCCAGTGTTGCAGGGACCACAATACACCCAGTGTTGCAGGGGCCACAATACACCCAGTGTTGCAGGGGTCACAATACATCCAGTGTTGCAGGGGCCACAATACACCCAGTGTTGCAGGGGCCACAATACACCCAGTGTTGCAGGGGCCACAATACACCCAGTGTTGCAGGGGCCACAATACACCCAGTGTTGCAGGGGCCACAATACACCCAGTGTTGCAGGGGTCACAATACACCCAGTGTTGCAGGGGCCACAATACACCCAGTGTTGCAGGGGCCACAATACACCCAGTGTTGCAGGGGTCACAATACACCCAGTGTTGCAGGGGCCACAATACACCCAGTGTTGCAGGGGCCACAATACATCCAGTGTTGCAGGGGCCACAATACACCCAGTGTTGCAGGGGCCACAATACACCCAGTGTTGCAGGGGTCACAATACACCCAGTGTTGCAGGGGCCACAATACACCCAGTGTTGCAGGGGCCACAATACATCCAGTGTTGCAGGGGTCACAATACATCCAGTGTTGCAGGGGTCACAATACACCCAGTGTTGCAGGGGCCACAATACATCCAGTGTTGCAGGGGTCACAATACATCCAGTGTTGCAGGGGTCACAATACACCCAGTGTTGCAAGGGCCACAATACACCCAGTGTTGCAGGGGCCACAATACACCCAGTGTTGCAGGGGCCACAATACACCCAGTGTTGCAGGGGCCACAATACATCCAGTGTTGCATGGGTCACAATACATCCAGTGTTGCAGGGGTCACAATACATCCAGTGTTGCAGGGGCCACAATACACCCAGTGTTGCAGGGGCCACAATACATCCAGTGTTGCAGGGGTCACAATACATCCAGTGTTGCAGGGGCCACAATACACCCAGTGTTGCAGGGGCCACAATACACCCAGTGTTGCAGGGGTCACAATACATCCAGTGTTGTAGGGGTCACAATACATCCAGTGTTGCAGGGGTCACAATACATCCAGTGTTGCAGGGGTCACAATACATCCAGTGTTGCAGGGGCCACAATACATCCAGTGTTGCAAGTGCCACAATACACCCAGTGTTGCAGGGGCCACAATACACCCAGTGTTGCAGAGGCCACAATACACCCAGTGTTGCAGGGGCCACAATACACCCAGTGTTGCAGGGGCCACAATACATCCTGTGTTGCAAGTGCCACAATACATCCAGTGTTGCAGGGGCCACAATACATCCAGTGTTGCAGGGGCCACAATACATCCAGTGTTGCAGGGGCCACAATACACCCAGTGTTGCAGGGGCCACAATACACCCAGTGTTGCAGGGGTCACAATACATCCAGTGTTGTAGGGGTCACAATACATCCAGTGTTGCAGGGGTCACAATACATCCAGTGTTGCAGGGGTCACAATACATCCAGTGTTGCAGGGACCACAATACATCCAGTGTTGCAGGGGCCACAATACACCCAGTGTTGCAGGGGCCACAATACACCCAGTGTTACAGGGGCCACAATACATCCAGTGTTGCAAGTGCCACAATACATCCAGTGTTGCAGGGGCCACAATACATCCAGTGTTGCAGGGGCCACAATACATCCAGTGTTGCAGGGGCCACAATACATCCAGTGTTGCAGGGGTCACAATACATCCAGTGTTGCAAGTGCCACAATACACCCAGTGTTGCAGGGGCCACAATACACCCAGTGTTACAGGGGCCACAGTTCATCCAGTGTTGCAGGGGGCACAATACATCCAGTGTTGCAGGGGCCACAATACACCCAGTGTTGCAGGGGCACAATACATCCAGTGTTGCAGGGGCCACAATACATCCAGTGTTGCAGGGGCCACAATACATCCAGTGTTGCAGGGGCCACAATACATCCAGTGTTGCAATAGCCACAATACATCCAGTGTTGCAGGGGCCACAATACATCCAGTGTTGCAGGGGCCACAATACATCCAGTGTTGCAGGGGCCACAATACATCCAGTGTTGCAGGGGCCACAATACATCCAGTGTTGCAGTAGCCACAATACATCCAGTGTTGCAGGGGCCACAATACATCCAGTGTTGCAGGGGCCACAATACATCCAGTGTTGCAGGGGCCACAATACATCCAGTGTTGCAGGAGCCACAATACATCCAGTGTTGCAGGGGCCACAATACATCCAGTGTTGCAGGGGCCACAATACATCCAGTGTTGCAGGGGCCACAATACATCCAGTGTTGCAGGGGCCACAATACATCCAGTGTTGCAGGGGCCACAATACATCCAGTGTTGCAGGGCCACAATACATCCAGTGTTGCAGGGGCCACAATACGTCCAGTGTTGCAGGGCCACAATACATCCAGTGTTGCAGGAGCCACAATTCATCCAGTGTTGCAGGGGTCACAATACATCCAGTGTTGCAGGGCCACAATACATCCAGTGTTGCAGGGCCACAATACATCCAGTGTTGGAGGGGCCACAATACATCCAGTGTTGCAGGGCCACAATACATCCAGTGTTGCAGGGGCCACAATACATCCAGTGTTGCAGGGCCACAATACATCCAGTGTTGCAGGGCCACAATACATCCAGTGTTGCAGGGCCACAATACATCCAGTGTTGCAGGGGCCACAATACATCCAGTGTTGCAGGGGCCACAATACATCCAGTGTTGCAGGGCCACAATACATCCAGTGTTGCAGGGCCACAATACATCCAGTGTTGCAGGGCCACAATACATCCATTGTTGCAGGGCCACAATACATCCAGTGTTGCAGGGCCACAATACATCCAGTGTTGCAGGGGCCACAATATATCCAGTGTTGCAGGGGCCACAATACACCCAGTGTTGCAGGGGCCACAATACATCCAGTGTTGCAGGAGCCACAATACATCCAGTGTTGCAGGGGTCACAATACATCCAGTATTGCAGGGGTCACAATACATCCAGTGTTGCAGGGGTCACAATACACCCAGTGTTGCAGGGGCCACAATACACCCAGTGTTGCAGGAGCCACAATACATCCAGTGTTGCAGGGGTCACAATACATCCAGTGTTGCAGGGGTCACAATACATCCAGTGTTGCAGGGGTCACAATACACCCAGTGTTGCAGGGGCCACAATACATCCAGTGTTGCAGGGGTCACAATACATCCAGTGTTGCAGGGGTCACAATACACCCAGTGTTGCAAGGGCCACAATACACCCAGTGTTGCAGGGGCCACAATACACCCAGTGTTGCAGGGGCCACAATACACCCAGTGTTACAGGGGCCACAATTCATCCAGTGTTGCAGGGGGCACAATACATCCAGTGTTGCAGGGGCCACAATACACCCAGTGTTGCAGGGGCACAATACATCCAGTGTTGCAGGGGCCACAATACATCCAGTGTTGCAGGGGCCACAATACATCCAGTGTTGCAGGGGCCACAATACATCCAGTGTTGCAGGAGCCACAATACATCCAGTGTTGCAGGGGCCACAATACATCCAGTGTTGCAGGGGCCACAATACATCCAGTGTTGCAGGGGCCACAATACATCCAGTGTTGCAGGGGCCACAATACATCCTGTGTTGCAGGGGCCACAATACATCCAGTGTTGCAGGGCCACAATACATCCAGTGTTGCACGGGCCACAATACATCCAGTGTTGCAGGGCCACAATACATCCAGTGTTGCAGGAGCCACAATTCATCCAGTGTTGCAGGGGTCACAATACATCCAGTGTTGCAGGGCCACAATACATCCAGTGTTGCAGGGCCACAATACATCCAGTGTTGGAGGGGCCACAATACATCCAGTGTTGCAGGGCCACAATACATCCAGTGTTGCAGGGGCCACAATACATCCAGTGTTGCAGGGCCACAATACATCCAGTGTTGCAGGGCCACAATACATCCAGTGTTGCAGGGCCACAATACATCCAGTGTTGCAGGGGCCACAATACATCCAGTGTTGCAGGGGCCACAATACATCCAGTGTTGCAGGGCCTTAATACATCCAGTGTTGCAGGGCCACAATACATCCAGTGTTGCAGGGCCACAATACATCCATTGTTGCAGGGCCACAATACATCCAGTGTTGCAGGGCCACGATACATCCAGTGTTGCAGGGGCCACAATACATCCAGTGTTGCAGGGGCCACAATACACCCAGTGTTGCAGGGGCCACAATACATCCAGTGTTGCAGGAGCCACAATACATCCAGTGTTGCAGGGGTCACAATACATCCAGTATTGCAGGGGTCACAATACATCCAGTGTTGCAGGGGTCACAATACACCCAGTGTTGCAGGGCCCACAATACACCCAGTGTTGCAGGAGCCACAATACATCCAGTGTTGCAGGGGTCACAATACATCCAGTGTTGCAGGGGTCACAATACATCCAGTGTTGCAGGGGTCACAATACACCCAGTGTTGCAGGGGCCACAATACATCCAGTGTTGCAGGGGTCACAATACATCCAGTGTTGCAGGGGTCACAATACACCCAGTGTTGCAAGGGCCACAATACACCCAGTGTTGCAGGGGCCACAATACACCCAGTGTTGCAGGGGCCACAATACACCCAGTGTTGCAGGGGCCACAATACATCCAGTGTTGCAGGGGTCACAATACATCCAGTGTTGCAGGGGTCACAATACACCCAGTGTTGAAGGGGCCACAATACATCCAGTGTTGCAGGGGTCACAATACATCCAGTGTTGCAGGGGTCACAATACACCCAGTGTTGCAGGGGTCACAATACACCCAGTGTTGCAGGGGCCACAATACACCCAGTGTTGCAGGGGCCACAATACACCCAGTGTTGCAGGGGCCACAATACATCCAGTGTTGCAGGGGTCACAATACATCCAGTGTTGCAGGGGTCACAATACATCCAGTGTTGCAGGGGCCACAATACACCCAGTGTTGCAGGGGCCACAATACATCCAGTGTTGCAGGGGTCACAATACATCCAGTGTTGCAGGGGTCACAATACATCCAGTGTTGCAGGGGCCACAATACACCCAGTGTTGCAGGGGCCACAATACACCCAGTGTTGCAGGGGGTCACAATACATCCAGTGTTGCAGGGGCCACAATACATCCAGTGTTGCAGGGGTCACAATACATCCAGTGTTGCAGGGGCCACAATACATCCAGTGTTGCAGGGGCCACAATACATCCAGTGTTGCAGGGGCCACAATACATCCAGTGTTGCAGGGCCACAATACATCCAGTGTTGCAGGGGCCACAATACACCCAGTGTTGCAGGGGTCACAATACACCCAGTGTTGCAGGGGTCACAATACATCCAGTGTTGCAGGGGCCACAATACATCCAGTGTTGCAGGGGCCACAATACACCCAGTGTTGCAGGGGTCACATTACACCCAGTGTTGCAGGGGCCACAATACATCCAGTGTTGCAGGGGCCACAATACACCCAGTGTTGCAGTGGCCACAATACACCCAGTGTTGCAGGGGCCACAATACACCCAGTGTTGCAGGGGCCACAATACATCCAGTGTTGCAGGGGTCACAATACACCCAGTGTTGCAGGGGTCACAATACACCCAGTGTTGCAGGGGTCACAATACACCCAGTGTTGCAGGGGCCACAATACATCCAGTGTTGCAGGGGCCACAATACATCCAGTGTTGCAGGGGCCACAATACACCCAGTGTTGCAGGGGCCACAATACATCCAGTGTTGCAGGGGCCACAATACATCCAGTGTTGCAGGGGCCACAATACACCCAGTGTTGCAGGGGCCACAATACATCCAGTGTTGCAGGGGCCACAATACATCCAGTGTTGCAGGGGCCACAATACATCCAGTGTTGCAGGGGCCACAATACACCCAGTGTTGCAGGGGCCACAATACATCCAGTGTTGCAGGGGTCACAATACATCCAGTGTTGCAGGGGCCACAATACATCCAGTGTTGCAGGGGCCACAATACATCCAGTGTTGCAGGGGCCACAATACATCCAGTGTTGCAGGGGCCACAATACACCCAGTGTTGCAGGGGCCACAATACATCCAGTGTTGCAGGGGTCACAATACATCCAGTGTTGCAGGGGCCACAATACATCCAGTGTTGCAGGGGCCACAATACATCCAGTGTTGCAGGGGCCACAATACATCCAGTGTTGCAGGGGCCACAATACACCCAGTGTTGCAGGGGCCACAATACACCCAGTGTTGCAGGGGTCACAATACATCCAGTGTTGCAGGGACCACAATACACCCAGTGTTGCAGGGGCCACAATACACCCAGTGTTGCAGGGGTCACAATACATCCAGTGTTGCAGGGGCCACAATACACCCAGTGTTGCAGGGGCCACAATACACCCAGTGTTGCAGGGGCCACAATACACCCAGTGTTGCAGGGGCCACAATACACCCAGTGTTGCAGGGGCCACAATACACCCAGTGTTGCAGGGGTCACAATACACCCAGTGTTGCAGGGGCCACAATACACCCAGTGTTGCAGGGGCCACAATACACCCAGTGTTGCAGGGGTCACAATACACCCAGTGTTGCAGGGGCCACAATACACCCAGTGTTGCAGGGGCCACAATACATCCAGTGTTGCAGGGGCCACAATACACCCAGTGTTGCAGGGGCCACAATACACCCAGTGTTGCAGGGGTCACAATACACCCAGTGTTGCAGGGGCCACAATACACCCAGTGTTGCAGGGGCCACAATACATCCAGTGTTGCAGGGGTCACAATACATCCAGTGTTGCAGGGGTCACAATACACCCAGTGTTGCAGGGGCCACAATACATCCAGTGTTGCAGGGGTCACAATACACCCAGTGTTGCAGGGGCCACAATACACCCAGTGTTGCAGGGGCCACAATACACCCAGTGTTGCAGGGGCCACAATACACCCAGTGTTGCAGGGGCCACAATACATCCAGTGTTGCAGGGGTCACAATACATCCAGTGTTGCAGGGGTCACAATACACCCAGTGTTGCAGGGGCCACAATACATCCAGTGTTGCAGGGGTCACAATACATCCAGTGTTGCAGGGGTCACAATACACCCAGTGTTGCAGGGGTCACAATACACCCAGTGTTGCAGGGGCCACAATACACCCAGTGTTGCAGGGGCCACAATACACCCAGTGTTGCAGGGGCCACAATACATCCAGTGTTGCAGGGGTCACAATACATCCAGTGTTGCAGGGGTCACAATACATCCAGTGTTGCAGGGGCCACAATACACCCAGTGTTGCAGGGGGCCACAATACACCCAGTGTTGCAGGGGCCACAATACATCCAGTGTTGCAGGGGTCACAATACATCCAGTGTTGCAGGGGTCACAATACATCCAGTGTTGCAGGGGCCACAATACACCCAGTGTTGCAGGGGCCACAATACACCCAGTGTTGCAGGGGATCACAATACATCCAGTGTTGCAGGGGCCACAATACATCCAGTGTTGCAGGGGTCACAATACATCCAGTGTTGCAGGGGTCACAATACATCCAGTGTTGCAGGGGCCACAATACATCCAGTGTTGCAGGGGCCACAATACATCCAGTGTTGCAGGGGCCACAATACACCCAGTGTTGCAGGGGTCACAATACACCCAGTGTTGCAGGGGCCACAATACATCCAGTGTTGCAGGGGCCACAATACACCCAGTGTTGCAGTGGCCACAATACACCCAGTGTTGCAGGGGCCACAATACACCCAGTGTTGCAGGGGCCACAATACATCCAGTGTTGCAGGGGTCACAATACACCCAGTGTTGCAGGGGTCACAATACACCCAGTGTTGCAGGGGCCACAATACATCCAGTGTTGCAGGGGCCACAATACATCCAGTGTTGCAGGGGCCACAATACATCCAGTGTTGCAGGGGCCACAATACATCCAGTGTTGCAGGGGCCACAATACATCCAGTGTTGCAGGGGTCACAATACATCCAGTGTTGCAGGGGCCACAATACATCCAGTGTTGCAGGGGCCACAATACATCCAGTGTTGCAGGGGCCACAATACATCCAGTGTTGCAGGGGCCACAATACACCCAGTGTTGCAGGGGCCACAATACATCCAGTGTTGCAGGGGTCACAATACATCCAGTGTTGCAGGGGCCACAATACATCCAGTGTTGCAGGGGCCACAATACATCCAGTGTTGCAGGGGCCACAATACATCCAGTGTTGCAGGGGCCACAATACACCCAGTGTTGCAGGGGCCACAATACACCCAGTGTTGCAGGGGTCACAATACATCCAGTGTTGCAGGGGCCACAATACACCCAGTGTTGCAGGGGCCACAATACACCCAGTGTTGCAGGGGTCACAATACATCCAGTGTTGCAGGGGCCACAATACACCCAGTGTTGCAGGGGCCACAATACACCCAGTGTTGCAGGGGCCACAATACACCCAGTGTTGCAGGGGCCACAATACACCCAGTGTTGCAGGGGCCACAATACACCCAGTGTTGCAGGGGTCACAATACACCCAGTGTTGCAGGGGCCACAATACACCCAGTGTTGCAGGGGCCACAATACACCCAGTGTTGCAGGGGTCACAATACACCCAGTGTTGCAGGGGCCACAATACACCCAGTGTTGCAGGGGCCACAATACATTCAGTGTTGCAGGGGCCACAATACACCCAGTGTTGCAGGGGCCACAATACACCCAGTGTTGCAGGGGTCGCAATACACCCAGTGTTGCAGGGGCCACAATACACCCAGTGTTGCAGGGGCCACAATACATCCAGTGTTGCAGGGGCCACAATACATCCAGTGTTGCAGGGGTCACAATACACCCAGTGTTGCAGGGGCCACAATACACCCAGTGTTGCAGGGGCCACAATACATCCAGTGTTGCAGGGGCCACAATACATCCAGTGTTGCAGGGGCCACAATACACCCAGTGTTGCAGGGGCCACAATACATCCAGTGTTGCAGGGGCCACAATACATCCAGTGTTGCAGGGGCCACAATACATCCAGTGTTGCAGGGGCCACAATACACCCAGTGTTGCAGGGGCCACAATACATCCAGTGTTGCAGGGGCCACAATACATCCAGTGTTGCAGGGGTCACAATACACCCAGTGTTGCAGGGGCCACAATACACCCAGTGTTGCAGGGGCCACAATACATCCAGTGTTGCAGGGGCCACAATACATCCAGTGTTGCAGGGGCCACAATACACCCAGTGTTGCAGGGGCCACAATACATCCAGTGTTGCAGGGGCCACAATACACCTAGTGTTGCAGGGGCCACAATACATCCAGTGTTGCAGGGGCCACAATACACCCAGTGTTGCAGGGGTCACAATACATCCAGTGTTGCAGGGGCCACAATACATCCAGTGTTGCAGGGGCCACAATACACCCAGTGTTGCAGGGGCCACAATACATCCAGTGTTGCAGGGGCCACAATACACCCAGTGTTGCAGGGGCCACAATACATCCAGTGTTGCAGGGGCCACAATACATCCAGTGTTGCAGGGGTCACAATACACCCAGTGTTGCAGGGGCCACAATACACCCAGTGTTGCAGGGGCCACAATACATCCAGTGTTGCAGGGGCCACAATACATCCAGTGTTGCAAGGGCCACAATACACCCAGTGTTGCAGGGGCCACAATACATCCAGTGTTGCAGGGGCCACAATACACCCAGTGTTGCAGGGGCCACAATACATCCAGTGTTGCAGGGGCCACAATACACCCAGTGTTGCAGGGGCCACAATACATCCAGTGTTGCAGGGGTCACAATACACCCAGTGTTGCAGGGCCACAATACATCCAGTGTTGCAGGGGTCACAATACACCCAGTGTTGCAGGGGTCACAATACACCCAGTGTTGCAGGGGCCACAATACATCCAGTGTTGCAGGGGTCACAATACATCCAGTGTTGCAGGGCCACAATACATCCAGTGTTGCAGGGGCCACAATACACCCAGTGTTGCAGGGGTCACAATACACCCAGTGTTGCAGGGGCCACAATACACCCAGTGTTGCAGGGGTCACAATACATCCAGTGTTGCAGGGGCCACAATACATCCAGTGTTGCAGGGGTCACAATACATCCAGTGTTGCAGGGCCACAATACATCCAGTGTTGCAGGGGCCACAATACACCCAGTGTTGCAGGGGCCACAATACACCCAGTGTTGCAGGGGCCACAATACACCAAGTGTTGCAGGGGTCACAATACATCCAGTGTGTCAGGGGCCACAATACATCCAGTGTTGCAGGGGCCACAATACATCCAGTGTTGCAGGGGCCACAATACATCCAGTGTTACAGGGGCCACAATACATCCAGTGTTGCAGGGGTCACAATACACCCAGTGTTGCAGGGGCCACAATACACCCAGTGTTGCAGGGGCCACAATACATCCAGTGTTGCAGGGGCCACAATACACCCAGTGTTGCAGGGGCCACAATACATCCAGTGTTGCAGGGGGCCACAATACACCCAGTGTTGCAGGGGTCACAATACATCCAGTGTTGCAGGGGCCACAATACACCCAGTGTTGCAGGGGCCACAATACACCCAGTGTTGCAGGGGCCACAATACATCCAGTGTTGCAGGGCCACAATACACCCAGTGTTGCAGGGGTCACAATACATCCAGTGTTGCAGGGGCCACAATACACCCAGTGTTGCAGGGGTCACAATACATCCAGTGTTGCAGGGGCCACAATACACCCAGTGTTGCAGGGGCCACAATACATCCAGTGTTGCAGGGGCCACAATACACCCAGTGTTGCAGGTGCCACAATACATCCAGTGTTGCAGGGGGCCACAATACACCCAGTGTTGCAGGGGTCACAATACATCCAGTGTTGCAGGGGCCACAATACACCCAGTGTTGCAGGGGCCACAATACACCCAGTGTTGCAGGGGCCACAATACATTCAGTGTTGCAGGGCCACAATACACCCAGTGTTGCAGGGGTCACAATACATCCAGTGTTGCAGGGGCCACAATACACCCAGTGTTGCAGGGGTCACAATACATCCAGTGTTGCAGGGGCCACAATACACCCAGTGTTGCAGGGGCCACAATACACCCAGTGTTGCAGGGGCCACAATACATCCAGTGTTGCAGGGCCACAATACACCCAGTGTTGCAGGGGTCACAATACATCCAGTGTTGCAGGGGCCACAATACACCCAGTGTTGCAGGGGTCACAATACATCCAGTGTTGCAGGGGCCACAATACACCCAGTGTTGCAGGGGCCACAATACATCCAGTGTTGCAGGGGCCACAATACACCCAGTGTTGCAGGGGTCACAATACATCCAGTGTTGCAGGGGCCACAATACACCCAGTGTTGCAGGGGCCACAATACACCCAGTGTTGCAGGGGCCACAATACATCCAGTGTTGCAGGGCCACAATACACCCAGTGTTGCAGGGGTCACAATACATCCAGTGTTGCAGGGGCCACAATACACCCAGTGTTGCAGGGGTCACAATACATCCAGTGTTGCAGGGGCCACAATACACCCAGTGTTGCAGGGGCCACAATACATCCAGTGTTGCAGGGGCCACAATACACCCAGTGTTGCAGGGGTCACAATACATCCAGTGTTGCAGGGGGCCACAATACACCCAGTGTTGCAGGGGTCACAATACATCCAGTGTTGCAGGGGCCACAATACACCCAGTGTTGCAGGGGCCACAATACACCCAGTGTTGCAGGGGCCACAATACATCCAGTGTTGCAGGGCCACAATACACCCAGTGTTGCAGGGGTCACAATACATCCAGTGTTGCAGGGGCCACAATACACCCAGTGTTGCAGGGGTCACAATACATCCAGTGTTGCAGGGGCCACAATACACCCAGTGTTGCAGGGGCCACAATACACCCAGTGTTGCAGGGGCCACAATACATCCAGTGTTGCAGGGCCACAATACACCCAGTGTTGCAGGGGTCACAATACATCCAGTGTTGCAGGGGCCACAATACACCCAGTGTTGCAGGGGTCACAATACATCCAGTGTTGCAGGGGCCACAATACACCCAGTGTTGCAGGGGCCACAATACATCCAGTGTTGCAGCGGCCACAATAAACCCAGTGTTGCAGGGGTCACAATACATCCAGTGTTGCAGGGGCCACAATACACCCAGTGTTGCAGGGGTCACAATACACCCAGTGTTGCAGGGGCCACAATACACCCAGTGTTGCAGGGGCCACAATACATCCAGTGTTGCAGGGGCCACAATACATCCAGTGTTGCAGGGGTCACAATACACCCAGTGTTGCAGGGGCCACAATACACCCAGTGTTGCAGGGGCCACAATACATCCAGTGTTGCAGGGGCCACAATACATCCAGTGTTGCAGGGGCCACAATACACCCAGTGTTGCAGGGGCCACAATACATCCAGTGTTGCAGGGGCCACAATACATCCAGTGTTGCAGGGGCCACAATACATCCAGTGTTGCAGGGGCCACAATACACCCAGTGTTGCAGGGGCCACAATACATCCAGTGTTGCAGGGGCCACAATACATCCAGTGTTGCAGGGGTCACAATACACCCAGTGTTGCAGGGGCCACAATACACCCAGTGTTGCAGGGGCCACAATACATCCAGTGTTGCAGGGGCCACAATACATCCAGTGTTGCAGGGGCCACAATACACCCAGTGTTGCAGGGGCCACAATACATCCAGTGTTGCAGGGGCCACAATACACCTAGTGTTGCAGGGGCCACAATACATCCAGTGTTGCAGGGGCCACAATACACCCAGTGTTGCAGGGGTCACAATACATCCAGTGTTGCAGGGGCCACAATACATCCAGTGTTGCAGGGGCCACAATACACCCAGTGTTGCAGGGGCCACAATACATCCAGTGTTGCAGGGGCCACAATACACCCAGTGTTGCAGGGGCCACAATACATCCAGTGTTGCAGGGGCCACAATACATCCAGTGTTGCAGGGGTCACAATACACCCAGTGTTGCAGGGGCCACAATACACCCAGTGTTGCAGGGGCCACAATACATCCAGTGTTGCAGGGGCCACAATACATCCAGTGTTGCAGGGGCCACAATACACCCAGTGTTGCAGGGGCCACAATACATCCAGTGTTGCAGGGGCCACAATACACCCAGTGTTGCAGGGGCCACAATACATCCAGTGTTGCAGGGGCCACAATACACCCAGTGTTGCAGGGGCCACAATACATCCAGTGTTGCAGGGGTCACAATACACCCAGTGTTGCAGGGCCACAATACATCCAGTGTTGCAGGGGTCACAATACACCCAGTGTTGCAGGGGTCACAATACACCCAGTGTTGCAGGGGCCACAATACATCCAGTGTTGCAGGGGTCACAATACATCCAGTGTTGCAGGGCCACAATACATCCAGTGTTGCAGGGGCCACAATACACCCAGTGTTGCAGGGGTCACAATACACCCAGTGTTGCAGGGGCCACAATACACCCAGTGTTGCAGGGGTCACAATACATCCAGTGTTGCAGGGGCCACAATACATCCAGTGTTGCAGGGGTCACAATACATCCAGTGTTGCAGGGCCACAATACATCCAGTGTTGCAGGGGCCACAATACACCCAGTGTTGCAGGGGCCACAATACACCCAGTGTTGCAGGGGCCACAATACACCAAGTGTTGCAGGGGTCACAATACATCCAGTGTGTCAGGGGCCACAATACATCCAGTGTTGCAGGGGCCACAATACATCCAGTGTTGCAGGGGCCACAATACATCCAGTGTTACAGGGGCCACAATACATCCAGTGTTGCAGGGGTCACAATACACCCAGTGTTGCAGGGGCCACAATACACCCAGTGTTGCAGGGGCCACAATACATCCAGTGTTGCAGGGGCCACAATACACCCAGTGTTGCAGGGGCCACAATACATCCAGTGTTGCAGGGGGCCACAATACACCCAGTGTTGCAGGGGTCACAATACATCCAGTGTTGCAGGGGCCACAATACACCCAGTGTTGCAGGGGCCACAATACACCCAGTGTTGCAGGGGCCACAATACATCCAGTGTTGCAGGGCCACAATACACCCAGTGTTGCAGGGGTCACAATACATCCAGTGTTGCAGGGGCCACAATACACCCAGTGTTGCAGGGGTCACAATACATCCAGTGTTGCAGGGGCCACAATACACTCAGTGTTGCAGGGGCCACAATACATCCAGTGTTGCAGGGGCCACAATACACCCAGTGTTGCAGGTGCCACAATACATCCAGTGTTGCAGGGGGCCACAATACACCCAGTGTTGCAGGGGTCACAATACATCCAGTGTTGCAGGGGCCACAATACACCCAGTGTTGCAGGGGCCACAATACACCCAGTGTTGCAGGGGCCACAATACATTCAGTGTTGCAGGGCCACAATACACCCAGTGTTGCAGGGGTCACAATACATCCAGTGTTGCAGGGGCCACAATACACCCAGTGTTGCAGGGGTCACAATACATCCAGTGTTGCAGGGGCCACAATACACCCAGTGTTGCAGGGGCCACAATACACCCAGTGTTGCAGGGGCCACAATACATCCAGTGTTGCAGGGCCACAATACACCCAGTGTTGCAGGGGTCACAATACATCCAGTGTTGCAGGGGCCACAATACACCCAGTGTTGCAGGGGTCACAATACATCCAGTGTTGCAGGGGCCACAATACATCCAGTGTTGCAGGGGCCACAATACACCCAGTGTTGCAGGGGCCACAATACATACAGTGTTGCAGGGGCCACAATACATCCAGTGTTGCAGGGGTCACAATACACCCAGTGTTGCAGGGCCACAATACATCCAGTGTTGCAGGGGTCACAATACACCCAGTGTTGCAGGGGTCACAATACACCCAGTGTTGCAGGGGCCACAATACATCCAGTGTTGCAGGGGTCACAATACATCCAGTGTTGCAGGGCCACAATACATCCAGTGTTGCAGGGGCCACAATACACCCAGTGTTGCAGGGGTCACAATACACCCAGTGTTGCAGGGGCCACAATACACCCAGTGTTGCAGGGGTCACAATACATCCAGTGTTGCAGGGGCCACAATACATCCAGTGTTGCAGGGGTCACAATACATCCAGTGTTGCAGGGCCACAATACATCCAGTGTTGCAGGGGCCACAATACACCCAGTGTTGCAGGGGCCACAATACACCCAGTGTTGCAGGGGCCACAATACACCAAGTGTTGCAGGGGTCACAATACATCCAGTGTGTCAGGGGCCACAATACATCCAGTGTTGCAGGGGCCACAATACATCCAGTGTTGCAGGGGCCACAATACATCCAGTGTTACAGGGGCCACAATACATCCAGTGTTGCAGGGGTCACAATACACCCAGTGTTGCAGGGGCCACAATACACCCAGTGTTGCAGGGGCCACAATACATCCAGTGTTGCAGGGGCCACAATACACCCAGTGTTGCAGGGGCCACAATACATCCAGTGTTGCAGGGGGCCACAATACACCCAGTGTTGCAGGGGTCACAATACATCCAGTGTTGCAGGGGCCACAATACACCCAGTGTTGCAGGGGCCACAATACACCCAGTGTTGCAGGGGCCACAATACATCCAGTGTTGCAGGGCCACAATACACCCAGTGTTGCAGGGGTCACAATACATCCAGTGTTGCAGGGGCCACAATACACCCAGTGTTGCAGGGGTCACAATACATCCAGTGTTGCAGGGGCCACAATACACCCAGTGTTGCAGGGGCCACAATACATCCAGTGTTGCAGGGGCCACAATACACCCAGTGTTGCAGGTGCCACAATACATCCAGTGTTGCAGGGGGCCACAATACACCCAGTGTTGCAGGGGTCACAATACATCCAGTGTTGCAGGGGCCACAATACACCCAGTGTTGCAGGGGCCACAATACACCCAGTGTTGCAGGGGCCACAATACATTCAGTGTTGCAGGGCCACAATACACCCAGTGTTGCAGGGGTCACAATACATCCAGTGTTGCAGGGGCCACAATACACCCAGTGTTGCAGGGGTCACAATACATCCAGTGTTGCAGGGGCCACAATACACCCAGTGTTGCAGGGGCCACAATACACCCAGTGTTGCAGGGGCCACAATACATCCAGTGTTGCAGGGCCACAATACACCCAGTGTTGCAGGGGTCACAATACATCCAGTGTTGCAGGGGCCACAATACACCCAGTGTTGCAGGGGTCACAATACATCCAGTGTTGCAGGGGCCACAATACACCCAGTGTTGCAGGGGCCACAATACATCCAGTGTTGCAGGGGCCACAATACACCCAGTGTTGCAGGGGTCACAATACATCCAGTGTTGCAGGGGCCACAATACACCCAGTGTTGCAGGGGCCACAATACACCCAGTGTTGCAGGGGCCACAATACATCCAGTGTTGCAGGGGCCACAATACACCCAGTGTTGCAGGGGTCACAATACATCCAGTGTTGCAGGGGCCACAATACACCCAGTGTTGCAGGGGTCACAATACATCCAGTGTTGCAGGGGCCACAATACACCCAGTGTTGCAGGGGCCACAATACATCCAGTGTTGCAGGGGCCACAATACACCCAGTGTTGCAGGGGTCACAATACATCCAGTGTTGCAGGGGGCCACAATACACCCAGTGTTGCAGGGGTCACAATACATCCAGTGTTGCAGGGGCCACAATACACCCAGTGTTGCAGGGGCCACAATACACCCAGTGTTGCAGGGGCCACAATACATCCAGTGTTGCAGGGGCCACAATACACCCAGTGTTGCAGGGGTCACAATACATCCAGTGTTGCAGGGGCCACAATACACCCAGTGTTGCAGGGGTCACAATACATCCAGTGTTGCAGGGGCCACAATACACCCAGTGTTGCAGGGGCCACAATACACCCAGTGTTGCAGGGGCCACAATACATCCAGTGTTGCAGGGCCACAATACACCCAGTGTTGCAGGGGTCACAATACATCCAGTGTTGCAGGGGCCACAATACACCCAGTGTTGCAGGGGTCACAATACATCCAGTGTTGCAGGGGCCACAATACACCCAGTGTTGCAGGGGCCACAATACATCCAGTGTTGCAGCGGCCACAATAAACCCAGTGTTGCAGGGGTCACAATACATCCAGTGTTGCAGGGGCCACAATACACCCAGTGTTGCAGGGGTCACAATACACCCAGTGTTGCAGGGGCCACAATACATCCAGTGTTGCAGGGGCCACAATACACCCAGTGTTGCAGGGGCCACAATACATCCAGTGTTGCAGGGGCCACAATACATCCAGTGTTGCAGGGGTCACAATACATCCAGTGTTGCAGGGGCCACAATACACCCAGTGTTGCAGGGGCCACAATACACCCAGTGTTGCAGGGGCCACAATACATCCAGTGTTGCAGGGGTCACAATACATCCAGTGTTGCAGGGGCCACAATACACCCAGTGTTGCAGGGGCCACAATACACCCAGTGTTGCAGGGGTCACAATACATCCAGTGTTGCAGGGGCCACAATACACCCAGTGTTGCAGGGGCCACAATACATCCAGTGTTGCAGCGGCCACAATAAACCCAGTGTTGCAGGGGTCACAATACATCCAGTGTTGCAGGGGCCACAATACACCCAGTGTTGCAGGGGTCACAATACACCCAGTGTTGCAGGGGCCACAATACATCCAGTGTTGCAGGGGCCACAATACACCCAGTGTTGCAGGGGCCACAATACATCCAGTGTTGCAGGGGCCACAATACATCCAGTGTTGCAGGGGTCACAATACATCCAGTGTTGCAGGGGCCACAATACACCCAGTGTTGCAGGGGCCACAATACACCCAGTGTTGCAGGGGCCACAATACATCCAGTGTTGCAGGGGTCACAATACATCCAGTGTTGCAGGGGCCACAATACACCCAGTGTTGCAGGGGCCACAATACACCCAGTGTTGCAGGGGTCACAATACATCCAGTGTTGCAGGGGCCACAATACACCCAGTGTTGCAGGGGCCACAAAAATATTTAAGACCCTTTTATAAATAAGACCCAAAAGCCTATTGTTTACGTTTTCCTCTGCTTACTTAATTGTAGTTGAGAAGTTTCAACAATATATATGATGACTGCAACACTTACACTGGCCAGGAGCGGGCAGTGTTCATGCTCACGGTGATGAACAACACTTACACTGGCCAGGAGCGGGCAGTGTTCATGCTCACGGTGATGAACAACACTTACACTGGCCAGGAGCGGGCAGTGTTCATGCTCACGGTGATGAACAACACCTTACACTGGCCAGGAGCGGGCAGTGTTCATGCTCACGGTGATGAACAACACCTACACTGGCCAGGAGCGGGCAGTGTTCATGCTCACGGTGATGAACAACACCTACACTGGCCAGGAGCGGGCAGTGTTCATGCTCACGGTGATGAACAACACTTACACTGGCCAGGAGCGGGCAGTGTTCATGCTCACGGTGATGAACAACACCTTACACTGGCCAGGAGCGGGCAGTGTTCATGCTCACGGTGATGAACAACACTTACACTGGCCAGGAGCGGGCAGTGTTCATGCTCACGGTGATGAACAACACCTACACTGGCCAGGAGCGGGCAGTGTTCATGCTCACGGTGATGAACAACACTTACACTGGCCAGGAGCGGGCAGTGTTCATGCTCACGGTGATGACCAACACTTACACTGGCCAGGAGCGGGCAGTGTTCATGCTCACGGTGATGAACAACACCTACACTGGCCAGGAGCGGGCAGTGTTCATGCTCACGGTGATGATGAACAACACTTACACTGGCCAGGAGCGGGCAGTGTTCATGCTCACGGTGATGAACAACACCTACACTGGCCAGGAGCGGGCAGAGTGTTCATGCTCACGGTGATGAACAACACCTACACTGGCCAGGAGCGGGCAGTGTTCATGCTCACGGTGATGAACAACACTTACACTGGCCAGGAGCGGGCAGTGTTCATGCTCACGGTGATGAAGCAAACACTTACACTGGCCAGGAGCGGGCAGTGTTCATGCTCACGGTGATGAACAACACCTACACTGGCCAGGAGCGGGCAGTGTTCATGCTCACGGTGATGAACAACACCTACACTGGCCAGGAGCGGGCAGCAGTGTTCATGCTCACGGTGATGAACAACACCTTACACTGGCCAGGAGCGGGCAGTGTTCATGCTCACGGTGATGAACAACACTTACCACTGGCCAGGAGCGGGCAGAGTGTTCATGCTCACGGTGATGAACAACACTACACTGGCCAGGAGCGGGCAGTGTTCATGCTCACGGTGATGAACAACACCTACACTGGCCAGGAGCGGGCAGTGTTCATGCTCACGGTGATGAACAACACCTTACACTGGCCAGGAGCGGGCAGTGTTCATGCTCACGGTGATGAACAACACCTACACTGGCCAGGAGCGGGCAGAGTGTTCATGCTCACGGTGATGAACAACACTTACACTGGCCAGGAGCGGGGCAGTGTTCATGCTCACGGTGATGAACAACACCTACACTGGCCAGGAGCGGGCAGTGTTCATGCTCACGGTGATGAACAACACCTTACACTGGCCAGGAGCGGGCAGTGTTCATGCTCACGGTGATGAACAACACCTACACTGGCCAGGAGCGGGCAGTGTTCATGCTCACGGTGATGAACAACACTTACACTGGCCAGGAGCGGGCAGTGTTCATGCTCACGGTGATGAACAACACTTACACTGGCCAGGAGCGGGCAGTGTTCATGCTCACGGTGATGAACAACACTTACACTGGCCAGGAGCGGGCAGTGTTCATGCTCACGGTGATGAACAACACCTACACTGGCCAGGAGCGGGCAGAGTGTTCATGCTCACGGTGATGAACAACACCTTACACTGGCCAGGAGCGGGCAGAGTGTTCATGCTCACGGTGATGAACAACACCTTACACTGGCCAGGAGCGGGCAGAGTGTTCATGCTCACGGTGATGAACAACACCTACACTGGCCAGGAGCGGGCAGTGTTCATGCTCACGGTGATGAACAACACCTTACACTGGCCAGGAGCGGGCAGTGTTCATGCTCACGGTGATGAACAACACTTACACTGGCCAGGAGCGGGCAGTGTTCATGCTCACGGTGATGAACAACACCTACACTGGCCAGGAGCGGGCAGAGTGTTCATGCTCACGGTGATGAACAACACTACACTGGCCAGGAGCGGGCAGAGTGTTCATGCTCACGGTGATGAACAACACTTACACTGGCCTAGGAGCGGGCAAGTGTTCATGCTCACGGTGATGAACAACACCTACACTGGCCAGGAGCGGGCAGTGTTCATGCTCACGGTGATGAACAACACTTACACTGGCCAGGAGCGGGCAGTGTTCATGCTCACGGTGATGAACAACACTTACACTGGCCAGGAGCGGGCAGTGTTCATGCTCACGGTGATGAACAACACTACACTGGCCAGGAGCGGGCAGTGTTCATGCTCACGGTGATGAACAACACTTACACTGGCCAGGAGCGGGCAGTGTTCATGCTCACGGTGACTGAACAACACTTACACTGGCCAGGAGCGGGCAGAGTGTTCATGCTCACGGTGATGAACAACACTTACACTGGCCAGGAGCGGGCAGTGTTCATGCTCACGGTGATGAACAACACTTACACTGGCCAGGAGCGGGCAGTGTTCATGCTCACGGTGATGAACAACACTTACACTGGCCAGGAGCGGGCAGGTGTTCATGCTCACGGTTGATGAACAACACTTACACTGGCCCAGGAGCGGCAGTGTTCATGCTCACGGTGATGACAACACTTACACTGGCCGAGGAGCGGGCAGTGTTCATGCTCAAGGTGAGTGAAACAACACCTACACTGGCCCAGGAGCGGCAGAGTGTTCATGCTCACGGTGATGAACACACTTACAACTGGCCAGGAGCGGGCAGAGTGTTCATGCTCACGGTGAGTGACACACTTACACTGGCCCAGGAGCGGGCAGTGTTCATGCTCACGTGATGAACAACACTTACACTGGCCAGGAGCGGGCAGTGTTCATGCTCACGGTGATGAACAACACCTACACTGGCCAGGAGCGGGCAGTGTTTCATGCTCACGGTGATGACAACACTTACACTGCCAGGAGCGGGCAGTGTTCATGCTCACGGTGATGAACAACACCTACACTGGCCAGGAGCGGGCAGTGTTCATGCTCACGGTGATGAACAAACACCTACACTGGCCAGGAGCGGGCAGTGTTCATGCTCACGGTGATGAACAACACCTACACTGGCCAGGAGCGGGCAGAGTGTTCATGCTCACGGTGATGAACAACACTTACACTGGCCAGGAGCGGGCAGAGTGTTCATGCTCACGGTGATGAACAACACTTACACTGGCCAGGAGCGGGCAGTGTTCATGCTCACGGTGATGAACAACACTTACACTGGCCAGGAGCGGGCAGTGTTCATGCTCACGGTGATGAACAACACTACACTGGCCAGGAGCGGGCAGAGTGTTCATGCTCACGGTGATGAACAACACCTTACACTGGCCAGGAGCGGGCAGAGTGTTCATGCTCACGGTGATGAACACACTTACACTGGCCAGGAGCGGGCAGTGTTCATGCTCACGGTGATGACAACAACATACACTGGCCAGGAGCGGGCAGAGTGTTCATGCTCACGGTGATGAACAACACCTTACACTGGCCAGGAGCGGGCAGAGTGTTCATGCTCACGGTGATGAACAACACTTACACTGGCCAGGAGCGGGCAGTGTTCATGCTCACGGTGATGAACAACACCTACACTGGCCAGGAGCGGGCAGTGTTCATGCTCACGGTGATGAACAACACCTACACTGGCCAGGAGCGGGCAAGTGTTCATGCTCACGGTGATGAACAACACCTACACTGGCCAGGAGCGGGCAGAGTGTTCATGCTCACGGTGATGAACAACACCTACACTGGCCAGGAGCGGGCAGGTGTTCATGCTCACGGTGTGAACAACACCTACACTGGCCAGGGAGCGGGCAGTGTTCATGCTCACGGTGATAGAACAACACCTACACTGGCCAGGGGACGGGCATTGTTCATGCTCACGGTGATGACAACACCTACAACTGGCCAGGAGCGGCAGTGTTCATGCTCACGGTGATGAACAACACCTACACTGGCCAGGGAGCGGGCAGTGTTCAGCTCACGGTGATGAAACAACACCTACACTGGCCAGGAGCGGGCAGGTGTTCATGCTCACGGTGATGAACAACACTTACACTGGCCAGGAGCGGGCAGTGTTCATGCTCACGGTGATGAACAACACTTACACTGGCCAGGAGCGGGCAGTGTTCATGCTCACGGTGATGAACAACACTTACACTGGCCAGGAGCGGGCAGTGTTCATGCTCACGGTGATGAACAACACCTACACTGGCCAGGAGCGGGCAGTGTTCATGCTCACGGTGATGAACAACACTTACACTGGCCAGGAGCGGGCAGTGTTCATGCTCACGGTGATGAACAACACCTACACTGGCCAGGAGCGGGCGCAGAGTTTCATGCTCACGGTGATGAACAACACCTACACTGGCCAGGAGCGGGCAGTGTTCATGCTCACGGTGATGAACAACACCTACACTGGCCAGGAGCGGGCAGTGTTCATGCTCACGGTGATGAACAACACCTACACTGGCCAGGAGCGGGCAGTGTTCATGCTCACGGTGATGAACAACACTTACACTGGCCAGGAGCGGGCAGTGTTCATGCTCACGGTGATGAACAACACCTACACTGGCCAGGAGCGGGCAGTGTTCATGCTCACGGTGATGAACAACACCTACACTGGCCAGGAGCGGGCAGTGTTCATGCTCACGGTGATGAACAACACCTACACTGGCCAGGAGCGGGCAGTGTTCATGTTCACGGTGATGAACAACACCTACACTGGCCAGGAGCGGGCAGAGTGTTCATGCTCACGGTGATGAACAACACCTACACTGGCCAGAAGCGGGCAGAGTGTTCATGCTCACGGTGATGAACAACACCTACACTGGCCAGGAGCGGGCAGTGTTCATGCTCACGGTGATGAACAACACCTACACTGGCCAGGAGCGGGCAGTTTCATGCTCACGGTGATGAACAACACCTACACTGGCCAGGAGCGGGCAGAGTGTTCATGCTCACGGTGATGAACAACACCTACACTGGCCAGGAGCGGGCAGTGTTCATGCTCACGGTGATGAACAACACCTACACTGGCCAGGAGCGGGCAGTGTTCATGCTCACGGTGATGAACAACACCTACACTGGCCAGGAGCGGGCAGTGTTCATGCTCACGGTGATGAACAACACCTACACTGGCCAGGAGCGGGCAGTGTTCATGCTCACGGTGATGAACAACACCTACACTGGCCAGGAGCGGGCAGTGTTCATGCTCACGGTGATGAACAACACCTACACTGGCCAGGAGCGGGCAGTGTTCATGCTCACGGTGATGAACAACACTTACACTGGCCAGGAGCGGGCAGTGTTCATGCTCGCGGTGATGAACAACACCTACACTGGCCAGGAGCGGGCAGTGTTCATGCTCACGGTGATGAACAACACTTACACTGGCCAGGAGCGGGCAGTGTTCATGCTCACGGTGATGAACAACACCTACACTGGCCAGGAGCGGGCAGTGTTCATGCTCACGGTGATGAACAACACTTACACTGGCCAGGAGCGGGCAGTGTTCATGCTCACGGTGATGAACAACACTTACACTGGCCAGGAGCGGGCAGTGTGTCATGCTACGGGTGATTGAACAACACCTACACTGGCCAGGAGCGGGCAGTGTTCATGCTCACGGTGATGAACAACACCTACACTGGCCAGGAGCGGGCAGTGTTCATGCTCACGGTGATGAACAACACTTACACTGGCCAGGAGCGGGCAGTGTTCATGCTCACGGTGATGAACAACACTTACACTGGCTAGGAGCGGGCAGAGTGTTCATGCTCACGGTGATGAACAACACCTACACTGGCCAGGAGCGGGCAGTGTTCATGCTCACGGTGATGAACAACACTTACACTGGCCAGGAGCGGGCAGTGTTCATGCTCACGGTGATGAACAACACTTACACTGGCCAGGAGCGGGCAGTGTTCATGCTCACGGTGATGAACAACACTTACACTGGCCAGGAGCGGGCAGAGTGTTCATGCTCACGGTGATGAACAACACCTACACTGGCCAGGAGCGGGCAGAGTGTTCATGCTCACGGTGATGAACAACACTTACACTGGCTAGGAGCGGGCAGAGTGTTCATGCTCACGGTGATGAACAACACTACACTGGCCAGGAGCGGGCAGTGTTCATGCTCACGGTGATGAACAACACTTACACTGGCCAGGAGCGGGCAGTGTTCATGCTCACGGTGATGAACAACACTTACACTGGCCAGGAGCGGGCAGTGTTCATGCTCACGGTGATGAACAACACTTACACTGGCCAGGAGCGGGCAGTGTTCATGCTCACGGTGATGAACAACACTTACACTGGCCAGGAGCGGGCAGTGTTCATGCTCACGGTGACTGCAACACTTACACTGGCCAGGAGCGGGCAGAGTGTTCATGCTCACGGTGATGAACAACACTTACACTGGCCAGGAGCGGGCAGTGTTCATGCTCACGGTGAGAACAACACTTACACTGGCCAGGAGCGGGCAGTGTTCATGCTCACGGTGGACTGCAACACTTACACTGGCCAGGAGCGGGCAGAGTGTTCATGCTCACGGTGATGAACAACACTTACACTGGCCAGGAGCGGGCAGTGTTCATGCTCACGGTGATGAACAACACTTACACTGGCCAGGAGCGGGCAGTGTTCATGCTCACGGTGACTGCAACACTTACACTGGCCAGGAGCGGCAGAGTGTTCATGCTCACGGTGATGAACAACACCTACACTGGCCAGGAGCGGGCAGAGTGTTCATGCTCACGGTGATGAACAACACTTACACTGGCCAGGGCGGGCAGTGTTCATGCTCACGGTGATGAACAACACTTACACTGGCCAGGAGCGGGCAGTGTTCATGCTCACGGTGATGAACAACACCTACACTGGCCAGGAGCGGGCAGAGTGTTCATGCTCACGGTGATGAACAACACTTACACTGGCCAGGAGCGGGCAGAGTGTTCATGCTCACGGTGATGAACAACACCTACACTGGCCAGGAGCGGGCAGAGTGTTCATGCTCACGGTGATGAACAACACCTACACTGGCCAGGAGCGGGCAGTGTTCATACTCACGGTGATGAACAACACTTACACTGGCCAGGAGCGGGCAGAGTGTTCATGCTCACGGTGATGAACAACACTTACACTGGCCAGGAGCGGGCAGTGTTCATGTTCACGGTGATGAACAACACCTACACTGGCCAGGAGCGGGCAGTGTTCATGCTCACGGTGATGAACAACACTTACACTGGCCAGGAGCGGGCAGTGTTCATGTTCACGGTGATGAACAACACCTACACTGGCCAGGAGCGGGCAGAGTGTTCATGCTCACGGTGATGAACAACACTTACACTGGCCAGGAGCGGGCAGAGTGTTCATGCTCACGGTGATGAACAACACTTACACTGGCCAGGAGCGGGCAGTGTTCATGTTCACGGTGATGAACAACACCTACACTGGCCAGGAGCGGGCAGAGTGTTCATGCTCACGGTGATGAACAACACCTACACTGGCCAGGAGCGGGCAGTGTTCATGCTCACGGTGATGAACAACACTTACACTGGCCAGGAGCGGGCAGTGTTCATGCTCACGGTGATGAACAACACCTACACTGGCCAGGAGCGGGCAGTGTTCATGCTCACGGTGATGAACAACACCTACACTGGCCAGGAGCGGGCAGTGTTCATGCTCACGGTGATGAACAACACCTACACTGGCCAGGAGCGGGCAGAGTGTTCATGCTCACGGTGATGAACAACACTTACACTGGCCAGGAGCGGGCAGAGTGTTCATGCTCACGGTGATGAACACCACTTACACTGGCCAGGAGCGGGCAGAGTGTTCATGCTCACGGTGATGAACAACACTTACACTGGCTAGGAGCGGGCAGTGTTCATGCTCACGGTGATGAACAACACCTACACTGGCCAGGAGCGGGCAGTGTTCATGCTCACGGTGATGAACAACACTTACACTGGCCAGGAGCGGGCAGAGTGTTCATGCTCACGGTGATGAACAACACTTACACTGGCCAGGAGCGGGCAGAGTGTTCATGCTCACGGTGATGAACAACACTTACACTGGCCAGGAGCGGGCAGTGTTCATGCTCACGGTGATGAACAACACTTACACTGGCCAGGAGCGGGCAGTGTTCATGCTCACGGTGATGAACAACACTTACACTGGCCAGGAGCGGGCAGTGTTCATGCTCACGGTGATGAACAACACCTACACTGGCCAGGAGCGGGCAGTGTTCATGCTCACGGTGATGAACAACACTTACACTGGCCAGGAGCGGGCAGTGTTCATGCTCACGGTGATGAACAACACCTACACTGGCCAGGAGCGGGCAGAGTGTTCATGCTCACGGTGATGAACAACACCTACACTGGCCAGGAGCGGGCAGTGTTCATGCTCACGGTGATGAACAACACCTACACTGGCCAGGAGCGGGCAGTGTTCATGCTCACGGTGATGAACAACACCTACACTGGCCAGGAGCGGGCAGTGTTCATGCTCACGGTGATGAACAACACTTACACTGGCCAGGAGCGGGCAGTGTTCATGCTCACGGTGATGAACAACACCTACACTGGCCAGGAGCGGGCAGTGTTCATGCTCACGGTGATGAACAACACCTACACTGGCCAGGAGCGGGCAGTGTTCATGCTCACGGTGATGAACAACACCTACACTGGCCAGGAGCGGGCAGTGTTCATGTTCACGGTGATGAACAACACCTACACTGGCCAGGAGCGGGCAGAGTGTTCATGCTCACGGTGATGAACAACACCTACACTGGCCAGAAGCGGGCAGAGTGTTCATGCTCACGGTGATGAACAACACCTACACTGGCCAGGAGCGGGCAGTGTTCATGCTCACGGTGATGAACAACACCTACACTGGCCAGGAGCGGGCAGTTTCATGCTCACGGTGATGAACAACACCTACACTGGCCAGGAGCGGGCAGAGTGTTCATGCTCACGGTGATGAACAACACCTACACTGGCCAGGAGCGGGCAGTGTTCATGTTCACGGTGATGAACAACACCTACACTGGCCAGGAGCGGGCAGTGTTCATGCTCACGGTGATGAACAACACCTACACTGGCCAGGAGCGGGCAGTGTTCATGCTCACGGTGATGAACAACACCTACACTGGCCAGGAGCGGGCAGTGTTCATGCTCACGGTGATGAACAACACCTACACTGGCCAGGAGCGGGCAGTGTTCATGCTCACGGTGATGAACAACACCTACACTGGCCAGGAGCGGGCAGTGTTCATGCTCACGGTGATGAACAACACTTACACTGGCCAGGAGCGGGCAGTGTTCATGCTCGCGGTGATGAACAACACCTACACTGGCCAGGAGCGGGCAGTGTTCATGCTCACGGTGATGAACAACACTTACACTGGCCAGGAGCGGGCAGTGTTCATGCTCACGGTGATGAACAACACCTACACTGGCCAGGAGCGGGCAGTGTTCATGCTCACGGTGATGAACAACACTTACACTGGCCAGGAGCGGGCAGTGTTCATGCTCACGGTGATGAACAACACTTACACTGGCCAGGAGCGGGCAGTGTTCATGCTCGCGGTGATGAACAACACCTACACTGGCCAGGAGCGGGCAGTGTTCATGCTCACGGTGATGAACAACACTTACACTGGCCAGGAGCGGGCAGTGTTCATGCTCGCGGTGATGAACAACACCTACACTGGCCAGGAGCGGGCAGTGTTCATGCTCACGGTGATGAACAACACCTACACTGGCCAGGAGCGGGCAGTGTTCATGCTCACGGTGATGAACAACACTTACACTGGCCAGGAGCGGGCAGTGTTCATGCTCACGGTGATGAACAACACCTACACCTTGTGGGAGTGTTTGGTTCACTTGTAACATCACTCAACATTGTTATCACCTCCCGTGAGCCTCCTTCCTGTTCACGAGCCAAACAACGTGATCACTTGAGTTATTGATGACCTCTGAGCACACATGGTAGCTCGCACTCCAGCACACCTGCACCAACACACCTGCAGCACACACTGTACACACACACATGCACCAACACACCTGCAGCACACACACTGTACACACACACACACCTGCACAAACACTGTAGACACACACACATGCACCAACACACCTGCAGCACACACTGTAGACACACACATGCACCAACACACCTGCAGCACACACACTGTACACACACACACACACACTGCACAAACACTGTAGACACACACACATGCACCAACACACCTGCAGCACACACTGTAGACACACACATGCACCAACACACCTGCAGCACACACACTGTACACACACACACACACACCTGCACAAACACTGTAGACACACACACCTACAAACACCTATATATATATATATATATATATATATATATATATATATATATATATATATATATATATATATATATATATATTTATATATATATATATATATATATATATATATATATATATATATATATATATATATATATATATATATATATATATATATATATATATATATATGTCGTACCTAGTAGCCAGAACTCACTTTTTGGCCTACTATTCAAGGCCCGATTTGCCTAATAAGCCAAGTTTTCCTGAATTAATATATTTTTTCTAATTTTTTTCTTATGAAATGATAAAGCTACCCATTTCATTATGTATGAGGTAAATTTTTTTTATTGGAGTTAAAATTAACGTAGATATATGACCGAACCAAACCAACCCTACCTAACCTAACCTAACCTATCTTTATAGGTTAGGTTTGGTTAGGTAGCCGAAAAAGTTAGGTTAGATTAGGTTAGGTTAGGTAGGTTAGGTAGTCGAAAAACAATTAATTCATGAAAACTTGGCTTATTAGGCAAATCGGGCCTTGCATAGTAGGCTGAGAAGTGCGTTCTGGCTACTAGGTACGACATATATATATATATATATATATATATATATATATATATATATATATATATATATATATATATATACATACATACATATGTGGTATAACATGTTATATACCACATATGTCAGACCAATCCTGGAGTATGCAGCCCCAGCATGGAGTCCATATCCAGTCAAGCATAAGACTAAAATGGAAAAGGTTCAAAGGTTTGCCACCAGACTAGTACCCGAGCTGAGAGGTATGAGCTACGAGGAGAGACTACGGGAATTAAACCTCACTTCGTTGGAAGACAGAAGAGTTAGGGGGGACATGATCACCACATTCAAGATCCTCAAGGGAATTGACAGGGTTGATAAAGACAGGTTTGTTTAACACAAGGGGCACACGCACTAGGGGACACAGGTGGAAACTGAGTGCCCAAATGAGCCACTCAAGTGTAGATATGATAGAGCCCAATAGGCTCAGGAACCTGTGTACTGTGTGTGTGGCGGCCTGTGTACTGTGTGTGTGGCGGCCTGTGTACTGTGTGTTTGTGGCGGCGTGTGTACTGTGTGTGTGGCGGCCTGTGTACTGTGTGTGTGGCTTCCTGTGTACTGTGTGTGTGGCAGCCTGTGTACTGTGTGTGTGGCGGCCTGTGTACTGTGTGTGTGGCGGCCTGTGTACTGTGTGCGTGTGGCGGCGTGTGTACTGTGTGTGTGGCGGCCTGTGTACAGTGTGTGTGTGGCGGCCTGTGTACTGTGTGTGTGGCGGCCTGTGTACTGTGTGTGTGACAGCCTGTGTACTGTGTGTGTTGCGGCCTGTGTACTGTGTGTGTGCCGGCCTGTGTACTGTGTGTGTGGCAGCCTGTGTACTGTGTGTGTGACAGCCTGTGTACTGTGTGTTTGGCGGCCTGTGTACTGTGTGTGTGACAGCCTGTGTACTGTGTGTGTGGCAGCCTGTGTACTGTGTGTGTGGCAGCCTGTGTACTGTGTGTGTTGCGGCCTGTGTACTGTGTGTGTGTGGCAGCCTGTGTACTGTGTGTGTGGCGGCCTGTGTACTGTGTGTGTGGCGGCCTGTGTACTGTGTGTTTGGTG
>NC_091183.1:1899406-1931906 GCF_040958095.1 Procambarus clarkii | reverse complement strand
TTGGTGGTGGTGGCGACCATCACCACAGGCTTGGTGGTGGTGGTGGTGGTGGTGGCGACCATCACCACAGGCTTGGTGGTGGTGGTGGTGGTGGTGGCGACCATCACCACAGGCTTGGTGGTGGTGGTGGTGGTGGTGGCGACGATCACCACAGGCTTGGTGATGGTGGCGACCATCACCACAGGCTTGGTGGTGGTGGTGGTGGTGGCGACGATCACCACAGGCTTGGTGGTGGTGGTGGTGGTGGCGACGATCACCACAGGCTTGGTGGTGGTGGTGGTGGTGGTGGTGGTGGTGGTGGTGGTGGCGTCCATCACCGCAGGCTTGGTGGTGATAACGGATCCTGAAGGCTGTTCTGATGTTAGCCAGCTTTGCCTACGCCACAGATGTTATACTTTTGATTTCATAATCAGGAGATAGGTTTGGTGTGATAGCAACTAATATCTGCTTGATGGGGTTCTGGGAGTTCTTCTTCTCCTCAAGCCCGTCCTTGCTCCCTTGAGTAATAAGGTGCGTCCAAAGAGTGATAAAGTGCCCTTATCCTAACCTACCAGAGGACCCAAAACAGAAAATGGAACAGTATGTAAATTTTGCGACCGGCTATCATTTTAGGTAGAGTATATGTCAAAATGCGACGCATTATTGTGAGGACGGGTTGTTCAGACCGCGGCTCTCAGGCAGTCAGCCCGCGGGCCCGGCCGGACCACACCACCTCGCTGTACGTCACGGAACACTCCTGAAAACATTTGCTAACTTTTGGCCGCACAAAACTGCCCTTGGGATCCTGAAAAAGCACGTCTCCCTAACTACACAATAGTGGGGCTCCATGGGGTAATAATGTTTGCAGGCACGGTTATGTTATCAATGGTGGGGCTCCATGGGGTAATAATGCTTGCATGCACGGTTATGTTATCAATGGTGGGGCTCCATGGGGTAATAATGCTTGCATGCACGGTTATGTTATCAATGGTGGGGCTCCATGGGGTAATAATGCTTGCATGCACGGTTATGTTATCAATGGTGGGGCTCCATGGGGTAATAATGCTTGCATGCACGGTTATGTTATCAATGGTGGGGCTCCATGGGGTAATAATGCTTGCATGCACGGTTATGTTATCAATGGTGGGGCTCCATGGGGTAATAATGCTTGCAGGCACGGTTATGTTATCAATGGTGGGGCTCCATGGGGTAATAATGCTTGCAGGCACGGTTATGTTATCAATGGTGGGGCTCCATGGGGTAATAATGCTTGCAGGCACGGTTATGTTATCAATGGTGGGGCTCCATGGGGTAATAATGCTTGCAGGCACGGTTATGTTATCAATGGTGGGGCTCCATGGGGTAATAATGCTTGCAGGCACGGTTATGTTATCAATGGTGGGGCTCCATGGGGTAATAATGCTTGCAGGCACGGTTATGTTATCAATGGTGGGGCTCCATGGGGTAATAATGCTTGCAGGCACGGTTATGTTATCAATGGTGGGGCTCCATGGGGTAATAATGCTTGCAGGCACGGTTATGTTATCAATGGTGGGGCTCCATGGGGTAATAATGCTTGCAGGCACGGTTATGTTATCACTGGTGGGGCTCCATGGGGTAATAATGCTTGCAGGCACGGTTATGTTATCAATGGTGGGGCTCCATGGGGTAATAATGCTTGCAGGCATGTTTATGAAGTTTTAAGGTTATATTCCGAGATAATTACATAATTTGGAGAAGCTTGAAGATCAAAGCCCGTATCACATAATGTGATATGGGCTGTGATCGTCAGCACGTGTGAGAGGCGTCATGTAATTATTATTATTATTATTATTATTATTATTATTATTATTATTATTATTATTATTATTATTATTATTATTATTATTATTCACAGAGACAAATCATACTAACGTAATGTATAAATGAGAAAACCCGTAGGAGCCGTGAAGACGATTCGAATCCATGCACTGAATATTCCCAGGCACACACACCCCAGACAACTAGGCCATGACATGAACAAAATATTGCAACCTTGAGTTATTAAAATTATTATTATTATTATTATAAGTATTATTATTGATTACTGTTATCATCATTATTTAAAAGATGGTAAGTTATAGTTTAGTACTCAACCCAAAATGGGATAAGTGCGGCCTTATACAATCATGACAAGAAAATACTCGTGATAAAAATCTCATTGTGTCGGGGCTATAAGACTTGTGCAAAGAATGGTGTGAGAGTCATTGTTGAGGCGCGCGACCCCATCCTTAATGTCGTGATCAATACACCTGCCACACTCACCTTGTGGGAACCGACCTGTGAGATTTATATTTATTTAATTTATATGAATTTATATAGAATTTATATTTACGTTAATTTATATACTTCGATAGCAATTTGTTTGATGTTAAGTGGACTGTATTTCTGCAATAATCTCACAAATCGATCCTCTACACATTAGAAGGGGTTTATATTGAATTTATATATATGCAGCCAATCAAACTACAGTATTAACTACACATTAGTATACGTTGAGGAGGTTCCTTATCTTATTTGTACAGCAGGCCTTAGTCCACCAGGTATAACCAGGATGTAGACACCAAATTTCCTCGTATGAGGCAGCTTCCATCACTCAGTAACTGATACACAAAGCATGCTTCCTCTTCTTGACCTGTCAAAAGGGCGCTAGCTAAAAGCCAGAATCCTAATATATGACAGCTATATCAGAGAAAACACTGTGCAATAGATCAAATAAGGAATAAGGCTTAATTACCTTTTTTGAGTGATCATTCGTGTTCTAACCAGTTCCCCAATATCTACCTAACATTAATGGCCAAAATGATTAGATAAACGGGTTTCGGAAAAACACTTCCCTTGTGATTGTTGACAGCGTGTTGATGATGGCAGATCACTACTCTGATCTTCCATAACACTTCGTCCAAGAGAATTTATAGGAGCCGTAATTTGCTCCACGACTCTGGTCTAAACTACAATAACAATGGCTGACCACTCCCTCACCACTGACGCCTCCCTCACCACTGACGCCTCCCTCACCACTGACGCCTCCCTCACCACTGACCACTCCCTCACCACTGACCACTCCCTCACCACTGACGCCTCCCTCACCACTGACCCCTCCCTCACCACTGACGCCTCCCTCACCACTGACGCCTCCCTCACCACTGACCCCTCCCTCACCACTGACGCCTCCCTCACCACTGACGCCTCCCTCACCACTGACGCCTCCCTCACCACTGACCACTCCCTCACCACTGACCACTCCCTCACCACTGACGCCTCCCTCACCACTGACCCCTCCCTCACCACTGACGCCTCCCTCACCACTGACGCCTCCCTCACCACTGACGCCTCCCTCACCACTGACGCCTCCCTCACCACTGACCACTCCCTCACCACTGACGCCTCCCTCACCACTGACGCCTCCCTCACCACTGACCCCTCCCTCACCACTGACGCCTCCCTCACCACTGACGCCTCCCTCACCACTGACCCCTCCCTCACCACTGACGCCTCCCTCACCACTGACGCCTCCCTCACCACTGACCCCTCCCTCACCACTGACGCCTCCCTCACCACTGACGCCTCCCTCACCACTGACCCCTCCCTCACCACTGACGCCTCCCTCACCACTGACGCCTCCCTCACCACTGACGCCTCCCTCACCACTGACGCCTCCCTCACCACTGACGCCTCCCTCACCACTGACCCCTCCCTCACCACTGACGCCTCCCTCACCACTGACGCCTCCCTCACCACTGACGCCTCCCTCACCACTGACCCCTCCCTCACCACTGACGCCTCCCTCACCACTGACGCCTCCCTCACCACTGACCCCTCCCTCACCACTGACGCCTCCCTCACCACTGACGCCTCCCTCACCACTGACCCCTCCCTCACCACTGACGCCTCCCTCACCACTGACGCCTCCCTCACCACTGACCACTCCCTCACCACTGACGCCTCCCTCACCACTGACGCCTCCCTCACCACTGACCACTCCCTCACCACTGACGCCTCCCTCACCACTGACCCCTCCCTCACCACTGACGCCTCCCTCACCACTGACGCCTCCCTCACCACTGACCCCTCCCTCACCACTGACGCCTCCCTCACCACTGACGCCTCCCTCACCACTGACCCCTCCCTCACCACTGACGCCTCCCTCACCACTGACGCCTCCCTCACCACTGACCACTCCCTCACCACTGACGCCTCCCTCACCACTGACGCCTCCCTCACCACTGACCACTCCCTCACCACTGACGCCTCCCTCACCACTGACCCCTCCCTCACCACTGACGCCTCCCTCACCACTGACGCCTCCCTCACCACTGACGCCTCCCTCACCACTGACCCCTCCCTCACCACTGACGCCTCCCTCACCACTGACGCCTCCCTCACCACTGACCCCTCCCTCACCACTGACGCCTCCCTCACCACTGACGCCTCCCTCACCACTGACGCCTCCCTCACCACTGACCCCTCCCTCACCACTGACGCCTCCCTCACCACTGACCCCTCCCTCACCACTGACGCCTCCCTCACCACTGACCCCTCCCTCACCACTGACGCCTCCCTCACCACTGACGCCTCCCTCACCACTGACCCCTCCCTCACCACTGACGCCTCCCTCACCACTGACGCCTCCCTCACCACTGACGCCTCCCTCACCACTGACGCCTCCCTCACCACTGACGCCTCCCTCACCACTGACGCCTCCCTCACCACTGACGCCTCCCTCACCACTGACCCCTCCCTCACCACTGACCCCTCCCTCACCACTGACGCCTCCCTCACCACTGACGCCTCCCTCACCACTGACCCCTCCCTCACCACTGACGCCTCCCTCACCACTGACCACTCCCTCACCACTGACGCCTCCCTCACCACTGACGCCTCCCTCACCACTGGCCACTCCCTCACCACTGACGCCTCCCTCACCACTGACGCCTCCCTCACCACTGACGCCTCCCTCACCACTGACCCCTCCCTCACCACTGACCACTCCCTCACCACTGACCACTCCCTCACCACTGACGCCTCCCTCACCACTGACCCCTCCCTCACCACTGACGCCTCCCTCACCACTGACCCCTCCCTCACCACTGACGCCTCCCTCACTTTGTAGAGATGTCAGGAAGTGATAGAAAGGTCACATTTACTCTATTTTAATATTGATAATTAAGTTAATTTATATGAGATGTTTTTATAATGGTAAAGTCCAAAGACTAATGTATTTAAGACTAATTCCCAGCAGAATAGCTGGTGAATTTATAATAGTATGTGGCAATGATATCCTGTTTTCTATAGACGGAAAGTTCCACTAAAAGTTACATTTTCTATGGGGTAACTTGTGTATACAATACAGCAGCAATATTATCTGCCTGCATGATATTATTAATTGGTGTCCGATTTTCCGACACACCTGGCTCCCTCCACACCTGCTGCCACACTCACCTGGCTCCCTCCACACCTGCTGCCACACTCTCCTAGCTCCCTCCACACCTGCTGACACACTCCCCTGGGACCCTCCACACCTGCTGACACACTCCCCTGGGACCCTCCACACCTGCTGACACACTCCCCTGGGACCCTCCACACCTGCTGCGACACTTTCCTGGCTCCCTCCACACCTGCCACACTCCCCCTAGCTCCTTCCACACCTGCTGCCACACTCCCCTGGCTCCCTCCACACCTACTGCCACACTCACCTGGCTCCCTCCACACCTGCCACACTCCCCTAGCTCCTTCCACACCTGCTGCCACACTCACCTAGCACTAATGAACATAAACATTAATTGCGGACTAATCAACTTAAAATATTAATAACGGACTAATCATCATTAAACATTAACAGCAGACTAATGAATATAAAATATTAATAGCTGACTTACCCAGCACCTGCTGTGTCTGCCTCACCCAGCACCTGCTGTGTCTGCCTCACCCAGCACCTGCTGTGTCTGCCTCACCCAGCACCTGCTGTGTCTGCCTCATCCAGCACCTGCTGTGTCTGCCTCACCCAGCACCTGCTGTGTCTGCCTCACCCAGCACCTGCTGTGTCTGCCTCACCCAGCACCTGCTGTGTCTGCCTCACCCAGCACCTGCTGTGTCTGCCTCATCCAGCACCTGCTGTGTCTGCCTCACCCAGCACCTGCTGTGTCTGCCTCACCCAGCACCTGCTGTGTCTGCCTCACCCAGCTCCTGCTGTGTCTGCCTCATCCAGCTCCTGTGTTTGCCTCACCCAGCACCTGCTGTGTCTGCCTCACCCAGCACCTGCTGTGTCTGCCTCACCCAGCACCTGCTGTGTCTGCCTCTCCCAGCACCTGCTGTGTCTGCCTCACCTAGCACCTGCTGTGTCTGCCTCTCCCAGCACCTGCTGTGTCTGCCTCACCCAGCACCTGCTGTGTCTGCCTCACCCAGCACCTGCTGTGTCTGCCTCACCCAGCACCTGCTGTGTCTGCCTCACCCAGCACCTGCTGTGTCTGCCTCACCCAGCACCTGCTGTGTCTGCCTCACCCAGCACCTGCTGTGTCTGCCTCATCCAGCTCCTGCGTCTGCCTCATCCAGCTCCTGCTGTGTCTGCCTCATCCAGCTCCTGCTGTGTCTGCCTCATCCAGCTCCTGCTGTGTCTGCCTCACCCAGCTGCTGCTGTGTCTGCCTCACCTAGCACCTGCTGTGTCTTCCTCTCCCAGCACCTGCTGTGTCTTCCTCACCCAGCACCTGCTGTGTCTGCCTCACCCAGCACCTGCTGTGTCTGCCTCACCCAGCACCTGCTGTGTCTGCCTCACCCAGCACCTGCTGTGTCTGCCTCACCCAGCACCTGCTGTGTCTGCCTCATCCAGCACCTGCTGTGTCTGCCTCACGCAGCACCTGCTGTGTCTGCCTCACCCAGCACCTGCTGTGTCTGCCTCACCCAGCACCTGCTGTGTCTGCCTCACCCAGCACCTGCTGTGTCTGCCTCACCCAGCACCTGCTGTGTCTGCCTCACCCAGCACCTGCTGTGTCTGCCTCACCCAGCACCTGCTGTGTCTGCCTCATCCAGCACCTGCTGTGTCTGCCTCACGCAGCACCTGCTGTGTCTGCCTCACCCAGCACCTGCTGTGTCTGCCTCACCCAGCACCTGCTGTGTCTGCCTCACCCAGCTCCTGCTGTGTCTGCGTCACCCAGCTCCTGCTGTGTCTGCCTCACCCAGCACCTGCTGTGTCTGCGTCACCCAGCTCCTGCTGTGTCTGCCTCACCCAGCTCCTGCTGTGTGAACACAGGGGTCCACTGCTGTGTAGCCTGGCCTAGGGTGACCCAGAAGACAGGTAAGCTCACTACTATGCAGCAACCACTGGGCCGTACAGCGGTGGTCTCACTTCTTGCAGGTCAGAGTTCCATCCCAGACGGTCTAAGTGGTTAGCCTCCATTCCTTCCCTCCGTCCTATCCCAACTCCAAGCCCTTCGTCCTATCCAAGCCTCTTGTCCTCCGTCTTGTCCCCCCCCCTTGTTCTTTCTATCTCTTCCAAGTGCTGTATAGTCGTGCTAGCTTACCGTTGTGGTTGTTGTTTAAGATCCAGCTACTGGGAACAAAATTTCCAAGTAGCACGGGCTATGGTGAGCCCGTAGTGGACTTACCTTAGGTAGCCAGCTGTAGCGAAATGGTGATGGCCTCGCGGACGTGCGTCCCAGAGCCCAGCTCCTCCCGTAAGGTCCACTACGGGCTCACCATAGCCCGTGCTACTTGCAACTTTTATTCCCAGTAGCTGAATCTAAAACAACAACAACAGCAGCTCCTCCCAGCTATCGTCACTACAAAACTATAGCGTTTCTCTTATCGACTTTCAGGCGTTCACGTTCCATGTGTGTTTTTCTGCGATAGTTTCCACACGGAGTGTAGCCCGCGTTCCTGAAGCCACAGTTTCCTCCCGGCTCAAGAGGACCCGTGTTGTTAGGTCCACAGAACTCTCAACATTTTGTGTCGTGTTGGTGATCAGCATAAAACATGAGTGTAAAATATGTGACGTAAGTCACACAAGAGTGTCCAGCTCTTGTGTGTGTTAGTGCTCTTTTATATCTCTCTTGTGTCCCTTGATGAGGCTCGTGATGGTGTAGTGACTGTTGTGTAGTGTGTAGTGAGTATTGTGTAGTGTATAGTGTGCATACTGTTTATTATAACAACTACGCGAGAAGAGCAAACAGTCCCATGGTCGACACCGTCCACAGTACCCGGGACTGTCACTCCGCCTCCCATGGTCTTAACTACAAATGAGTTGCCTTCTCCAGAACACAGCGTGGCCGGTGTGGCCTCACCACACACCTGTCTGTGGCCTCACCACACACCTGTCTGTGGCCTCACCACACACCTGTCTGTGGCCTCACCACACACCTGTCTGTGGCCTCACCACACACCTGTCTCTGGCCTCACCACACACCTGTCTCTGGCCTCACCACACACCTGTCTCTGGCCTCACCACACACCTCTCTGTGACCTCACCTCACACCTGTCTGTGGCCTCACCACACACCTGTGTGGAAACGCTTGTTTTCTTAATCATTTTAAACATGTGTAAAGGTTGAGGTTGGGAAGTGTGGTGCACAGTAACTCCCACAGCGTGTGGGAGTTACTGTGTCTGTGGTAATACACAGTAACTCCCACAGCGTGTGGGAGTTACTGTGTCTATGGTAATACACAGTAACTCCCACAGCGTGTGGGAGTTACTGTGTCTATGGTAATACACAGTAACTCCCACAGCGTGTGGGAGTTACTGTGTCTATAGTAATACACAGTAACTCCCACAGCGTGTGGGAGTTACTGTGTCTATAGTAATACACAGTAACTCCCACAGCGTGTGGGAGTTACTGTGTCTATGGTAATACACAGTAACTCCCACAGCGTGTGGGAGTTACTGTGTCTGTGGTAATACACAGTAACTCCCACAGCGTGTGGGAGTTACTGTGTCTGTGGTAATACACAGTAACTCCCACAGCGTGTGGGAGTTACTGTGTCTGTGGTCATGAAGAAAGACGCACAACAATGACATTTTCCTCCATAACTTTCGTTCATCTTACATATGTTTATTGAAGAGTGATATTTCTCTAATATTTATTTTTTAAGGAACTATTTGACTTAAAGGTATGGAAAGAGTTTTATTACTTCTAAACATGACTTAATTTAGAAATATTAATAATATTAACTGATAGAAATGCAGAGTTAATTTTGTTTTTCTCAGTACAATTAAGAGTTTAAAGATCACTTACCTGAAGACGATCAATAAAGGATGACATATTGTAATTTTGATTTTCTTGAAAATAATGATTATTTCTGTAGACTGTCGATGTAATAAATTATTAAATACAATTTACATGTACATATGTAATGGTAAAAGAACTGAAAATGTACATTTATATATAAGAGTGTGTTGATGCGTTAGAGGAGACTGAACAGCACTCATCATCAACCCAACATTGCCATCAGACTGACTCAGATTGCAACTAATATTAACAGATACAAACTATGGTCACACATATGAACCAATCAGATTACCGGATGCGAACTATGCCACTAACAGACCTCACTAGTTAACAGACAGGAAGACATACGCAGCCTTCACCAACTACTCACCACAGTCTCACGTGTTTACACTAGTGACACACAAGCAATTGTTCTCCCCTAACGAGCAGCGCCTCAGCGTCCCACCTGACCAATCGTGGCCTTTGATGCCCTCGTTGAGGCGGCGAACACCCCGTGTGTGTTGGTGGGAAGAACAGTTATTGTAACAAGAGTCCTCTCGCATCTTATTACCTTAAGACTTTCACACTTGTGGACAATTTCTCCCACAGATAGATTATAGCATCTATGAGTTATAACAGACATATAAGGATCTTGTTATAGAAGAAAGAGTGTCTCAGGGTCTATGAGAGACTACATGCATCAGGCCTAGCTACTTTTAGGCCCAAGCTTTCCCAAGACTGAGAGAGGCTGTTAGGTCACCAGAAGATAACCAGTACTGGGGCACCTGCATTCAGTACTGAATACAGGTGCCCCAGAGATGCCCGGCTGCGTCAGAGAGGCCTGGTTGCCCCAGAGATGCCCGGCTGCGTCAGAGAGGCCTGGTTGCCCCAGAGATGCCCGGCTGCGTCAGAGAGGGCCTGGTTGCCCCAGAGATGCCCGGCTGCGTCAGAGAGGCCTGGTTGCCCCAGAGATGCCCGGCTGCGTCAGAGAGGCCTGGTTGCCCCAGAGATGCCCGGCTGCGTCAGAGAGGGCCTGGTTGCCCCAGAGATGCCCGGCTGCGTCAGAGAGGGCCTGGTTGCCCCAGAGATGCCCGGCTGCGTCAGAGAGGCCTGGTTGCCCCAGAGATGCCCGGCTGCGTCAGAGAGGCCTGGTTGCCCCAGAGATGCCCGGCTGCGTCAGAGAGGCCTGGTTGCCCCAGAGATGCCCGGCTGCGTCAGAGAGACCTGGTTGCCCCAGAGATGCCCGGCTGCGTCAGAGAGACCTGGTTGCCCCAGAGATGCCCGGCTGCCCCAGAGATGCCCGACTGCCCCAGAGATGCCTGACTGCCCCAGAGATGCCCGGCTACTCCAGAGATGCCCGGCTGCCCCAGAGATGCCCGGCTGCCCCAGAGATGCCCGACTGCCCCAGAGATGCCCGGCTGCCCCAGAGATGCCCGGCTGCCCCAGAGATGCCCGGCTGCCCCAGAGATGCCCGGCTGCCGCAGAGAAGCCCGGCTGCCCCAGAGATGCCCGGCTGCCCCAGAGATGCCCGGATGTCCCAGAGATGCCCGGCTGCCCCAGAGATGCCCGGCTGCCCCAGAGATGCCCGGCTGTCCCAGAGATGCCCGGCTGCCGCAGAGATGCCCGGCTGTCCCAGAGATGCCCGGCTGTCCGAGAGATGCCCGGCTGCCCCAGAGATGCCCGGCTGCCGCAGAGATGCCCGGCTGCCGCAGAGATGCCCGGCTGCCCCAGAGATGCCCGGCTGTCCCAGAGATGCCCGGCTGCCCCAGAGATGCCCGGCTGCCCCAGAGATGCCCGGCTGCCCCAGAGATGCCCGGCTGCCCCAGAGATGCCCGGCTGCCGCAGAGATGCCCGGCTGCCCCAGAGATGCCCGGCTGTCCCAGAGATGCCCGGCTGTCCCAGAGATGCCCGGCTGCCCCAGAGATGCCCGGCTGTCCCAGAGATGCCCGGCTGCCCCAGAGATGCCCGGCTGCCCCAGAGATGCCCGGCTGCCCAGAGATGCCCGGCTGCCGCAGAGATGCCCGGCTGCCCCAGAGATGCCCGGCTGCCCCAGAGATGCCCGGCTGCCCCAGAGATGCCCAGCTGCCCCAGAGATGGCCGGCTGCCCCAGAGATGCCCGGCTGTCCCAGAGATGCCCAGCTGCCCCAGAGATGGCCGGCTGCCCCAGAGATGCCCAGCTGCCCCAGAGATGGCCGGCTGTCCCAGAGATGCCTGGCTGCCCCAGAGATGCCCGGCTACCCCAGACCAGACGTAGCACCAAAACTCAACAGCATCAATCCCCAAAGTGGATTAAGAAAGAGAAAGATAATATTGTAAGATCACAAGTGCCAGATCACCTTTCACGGAAAAAAGTTTCTGAATTTTGAAGTGAAATTAGAAGAATAAAAAGTTGATATACAAGAGTAACGAACGTCAAGACGATTCCTCGGAGCACAATAATATATAATGTTTTCAACGAGAAAAATTCCGCGCTGCTCAGCAGTGCGAGAAATAGTACAATGAAATTGAAATTGTTAAAACTACAGTTGCATTTGAGCCCTGTATGCACCTGCCCTAATGTTGAGCAGCTGCACACTGTAGCCCCTGTAATGGTAGAGAAGACTGTAGGACAGAACAACAATATGAAGTATGGCAGCCCCTTTAACATATACTCTGACAACCTCATATATGGAACACCGGACCCGTATGTTTCTTGAGTGTGTGTCCTCCAAGATCACTCCCATGGTACAGGATCTCTCCCATGGTACAGGATCTCTCCCATGGTAAAGGATCTCTCCCATGGTCCAGGATCTCTCCCATGGTACAGGATCTCTCCCATGGTCCAGGATCTTTCCCACGATACAGGATCTCTCTTATGGTACAGGATCTCTCCCATGGTACAGGACCTCTCCCATGGTACAGGATCTCCCCCATTGCACATGACCTCTCCCATGGTACAGGATCTCTCCCATGGTACAAGATCTCTCCCATGATACAGGATCTCTCCCCCATGGTACAGGATCTCTTCCATGGTACAGGATCTCTCCCATGGTACAAGATCTCTCCCATGATACAGGATCTCTCCCCCATGGTACAGGATCTCTTCCATGGTACAGGATCTCTCCCACTGTTCAGGATCTCTCCCATGGTACAGGATCACTCCAACGGTACAAGATCTCTCCCATGGTTGGCCGGTCGGCCGAGCGGACAGCACGCTTTACTTGAAATCCTGTGGTCCCGGGTTCAATCCCAGGCGCCGGCGAGAAACAATAGGCAGACTTTCTTTCACGCTATGCCCCTGTTACCTAGCAGTAAAATAGGTACCTGGGTGTTAGTCAGCTGTCACGGGCTGCTTCCTGGGGGTAGAGGCCTGGTCGAGGACCGGGCCGCGGGGACACTAAAAAGCCCCAAAATCATCTCAAGATAACCTCTAGATGGTACAGGATTTCTCCCATGGTACAGGATCTCTCCCACGGTACAGGATCTCTCCCATGGTACAGGATCTCTCCCATGGTCCAGGATCTCTCCCATGGTCCAGGATCTTTCCCACGATACAGGATCTCTCTTATGGTACAGGATCTCTCCCATGGTACAGGATCTCTCCCATGGTACACGATCTCTCCCATGGTACAGGATATCTCCCATGGTACATGATCTCTCCCATGGTCCAGGATATCTCCCATGGTACACGATCTCTCCCATGGTACACGATCTCTCCCATGGTTCAGGATATCTCCCATGGTACAAGATTACTCCCATGGTACAGGATCTCACCCATGGTACAGGATCTCTCCCATGACCATTGTAATAATCACTTCTGTACTTGTTGCCAAATTTTCTTGAGTATTGCTCATTAGAGAAGTATGTCCTGGCATCTCTAGATATTTATATATTTCTTAACTGGGATGAAAATTATCTGTGAAATTGAGTAATGTTTTTTCTTAAAATTCCTCATTAAAAATGGGGTCAAACAAGTGGCTGTTTTTTGTTCCATATTATTTTATATATATCTTGATCCATTGTTGAAAAGTGTTAATAGGTAGTGGAGCTGGCTGATGTATAGGCAATACTAAGGCCAAGCTTTCTGTTAAGCTGATCATCTACTTCAACTCGCACCCACCAAAAATGTTATGGAAACCTTGATAGGAATATGTGAGAGATATGTGCAGAATACAACCTAACGTTCAATCCTGCCAAATGTGATCGAGTTCCCTATAACTCACAGTAGTTGTTTTATATTGATTCCAATTTAAAATTACTAGGCAGAGAAATTTTTATAAAGTGTTCTGAAAAACATCTGAGGCATATTACTTCTCTAAAGGGTTCACTTGTCAATTTTTCTGATGCTGTTAGACCTAAAAGTCAGAAGAAATATCATTATGGGTGAATTCGGTCACCTTGATACTTGGTCCAAATTAAAGATATTTAACAGTCAATGTCTAAGTCTGTATGGATGTGAACTTTGAGATATTCAAAATGCAGGTATTGGTAAGTCAAATTGTGAATGGAGGAAATGTTCAAGATGAGTCTTGGGTGTCCATCCTCACACTCATTATATTCTCATATCAGGCCTTATCTCCACACCCACAAACACAATCAGACCTTGACCAGACCACACACTAGAAGGTGAAGGCACGACGACGTTTCGGTCCGTCCTGGACCATTCTCAAGTCAACTTACTTAGCCACGTTATTGTGACTCGTCGCCTGCACAATCAGACCTTTTGTCAGGCACTTGTCACTTGTCACTTGTCACTTGCAACTCCAACTTTTCCAGAAATATGGTTGTAATTGTGAGGAAACACAACTTAAGAATGAGTGATAATATATATATATATATATATATATATATATATATATATATATATATATATATATATATATATATATATATATATATATATATATATATATATATATATATATATATGTATATATATATATATATATATATATATATATATATATATATATATATATATATATATACATATATATATATATATATATATATATATATATATATATATATATATATATATATATATATATATATATATATATATATATATAAATTTGTGAGGGTACCACCTCTGGTGCCAATGTGGGGACCCATAGCCTCGGAGAAGAAAATAAAAAGTATTCAGAGGAGACCTTGTGGTTTCTCACTGAACACTAATATTATCTTCTCCTACCACCCCCATTCTTTTGTATGTACACATATATATTTACTTTATTTGAACTTTGTTACAAAAAAGGAGTTACATATGGGTTACAAAGATGGTTATCATAGGTTGTCGCGTTCCTCCAGCTCCTCAGATGGCGGGCAGGAACCCTGGATGCCGTGCGCATTTCCCCTCTGTATCGCCACACTGAGGCGCTGGAAAAGAAAGCTTGCAGCTCTTGGGTCCCTTGTTGTTTCAATGAGCCTAGAACCCAGTTCCTTCAAAAAACTGGTAGCACTTTTACCCCAGGCGCCGAGTGTCTCAGAAGCAATGGGGACAAAATTGTAGTGGTGATCCAGTTCTCTATACTTACGGGTATATATATATATATATATATATATATATATATATATATATATATATATATATATATATATATATATATATATATATATATATATATATATATATGAAGTCAAAGATTCTGCCACCTGAGGCTGAGGTTCACGTCGACCGATTTCCTTCACAGATGGCGCCCTTACAGATAAACACACCTTCAGTAAGGTCTATAAGTTCCATGCAAATCGCCTGATAAAGAAAATGCGACCCCCCCCCCGAATAAAAAGTCTCATAAAAAGGAAAAAACTAAATTTTATTTGGATAAAACTAAGAAGTTTATTCCTTTATTAGATGCTACTGTCATGGCGGTGTAATAGAAAGGATTTTAGTTGACACTTGTGCATGATGTTAATTTGAGAACATTTTGAACATTTTTGAAAAATAAGTTTTAATTTTTTGTTCTCCTTTTCTATTTAGGCTGCGATGGTGGAATGTGAACCAGTTTGAGCCGTTTTCATGTACAACCACTCAATAAAGATTGATTGAATTTGAACAACTTTTCATTTATTGCATTGGTCAAAAAGTATGCCCCCTGAAGTCAGATCTGCTGCATGAACTGTGTGTTGGGAGTGATTTTGATCCGTGATAATCCTAGAATCTGCTGATTGAGAGAACTGAGAGTGTGAAATTTGTTTATAAATTCATTGACTGATTAGTTTATATTCACACATGTAGTCCAAATGTGGTCCTTTAAATTGTATTCTCATCGTCCAACTTTTATAATGTAAAGTGTGGAAATATTAGTCCCTTGTCTAATGGCAAACTCAACTATTTTCCCCATATAAGTCACCTTTCACAGTGTAAGTTAATGTTACTCAAGTCAAGCCAACGTGTAGAGTTTGATATAGACTGATATACGCCTCTTAAGTCCAGCCCTTATTGTAATGATTAGCATAACTCTTAAGGAAATAGCTTCTTGTTCTGAATTTGATAGCTCTAATGATTTTAAAATGATTGATAAACGTATTTTCTAAATCTAATTCAAATGTAGGTTTTTTATAAAGTTTATAATTACAGATATTATACAATATGTTATTATTAAGACTTTCTCTTAGATGAATAGTTTACTGTATATTTGTGTAGATTAACCCAAATATAAATGTGTAACAAAAACATTTATGAATGAAGTATGTCAAATTCAGTTCGAATCCTTTGCAGACCAACTACCAGAAAATCTCGTAATTTTTAATTTCATTTGCAAACAACAATGGGTCAGACTGCAGTTCACACGTTAAAGCTGAACCTAAGGCTGAACTAAAGTTCGTGTGATTATCTTCACACTAACTTCTATTGGATGTTAAATAAAGGAGACTGGGTTTCAGTTTTTCAAAGTCTCTCAATCTTTTCTCAAACTCACTAGATAAATGACACTAGATAGGCTTGAACACGGGGGAGATACCAGGTGCACTTTAAATCAGCAGACATAGCCCCTCAACACAAAGGAGGGAGCAAAGCATTGGCAAAGAATTACAGAGCAGTTGCACTAACGTCCCACATAATAAAAGTATTTGAGAGAGTGATCAGGAGTCAGGTCACTACTTTCATGGAGACCAATGACCTCCAAAACCCAGACCAACATGGATTTAGAGCAGGAAGATCATGTCTCTCACAGCCATTTGATCACTACGACAAAATCATAGAGGCATTAGAAGGAAAACAGAATGCAGATGTGGTATTCACGGACTTCGAAAAGGCATTCGATAAATGTGACCATGGAGCAAAAGCACAAAAAATTAGGTCAATGGGAATAACTGGTAAACTAGGACGCTGGATACTAAATTTTCTGTCGAACAGAACACAAAGAGTAACAGTCAATCAAATAAAATCGAGTCGAAGCGTAGTTAAAAGCTCTGTACCTCAAGGTACAGTCCTTGCACCACTGCTGTTTCTTATTCTCATATCAGATATAGACCAAAATACAAGTCACAGCTTCGTGTCATTCTTTGCAGATGACACAAAAATCAGCATGAAAATTGCCTCTCCTAAAGACATTGAAAAACTGCAAGCAGATATCAACAAAGTTTTCGATTGGGCAGTAGAAAATAACATGATGTTTAATATTCCAGGTACTCAGGTACGGTAAAAATGAGGACCTAAAACATAATACAAGGTACAAAACACAATAAAATCTGCCATAGTTAGAAAACAGCATGTCAAGGATTTGGGAATAATGATGTCCGACGACCTAACGTTTAGGGAGCATAACCAAGCAAATATTGTGTCAACCAGAAAAATGATCGGATGGATTACGAGAACTTTCAAATCCAGGGATCCCATCACAATGGTTGTACTCTTCAAGTCACTTGTGTTGTCCCGTCTCGAGTAGTCACAAGTACGTACTCACTTCCCCCTTCAGAGCAGGAGAGATTGCTGAAATAGAGGGAGTACAGAGAACATATACGGCACGCATAGACGCGATAAAACACCTAAATTATTGGGATCGTCTCAAAGCTCTCCAAATGTACTCGCTAGAAAGGAGACGAGAGAGATATATAATAATATACACCTGGAAGATACTGGAGGGCCAGATCCCAAATCTACACAAAAAAATAACAACATACTAGAGAGAACGATATGGAAAAAAATGCAGAATAGAACCAGTGAAGAGCAGAGGTGCCATAGGTGCAATCAGAGAACACTGTATAAACATCAGAGGTCCACGGTTGTTCAGCATCCTCTCAGCGAGTATAAGAAATATTGCCGGGACAACCGTGAACATCTTCAAGAGAAAACTAAATAGTTTTCTTCATGGAGTGCCGGACCAACCGGGCTGTGGTGGGTATGTGGGTCTGCGGGCCTCTCCAAGCATCAGCCTGGTGGACCAAACTCCCATATGTCAAGCCAGGCCTCGGGCCGGACTTTGGGAGTAGAACCACACCCAGAACCCCATCAAGGAGGTAAATGTTTCATTTTTCTGACAAAGCTTGAGACGTTAGACCAGATATCACCTACCAATATTTCACAGTAAGTAAACACACTAAAATGTTTCAGATTTTTCGGAAAACTTCAATGTGTCCAAATACTTGAGAAATATTTTATTGTTTACCTCGTAAGTTGAGGCTCACCACAAGTGTTGTTGTTGTTGTGTTGATTTAGGGGCGACGACGATCGTGGGATCGGATGCGCCCCGGCTGCCCGATACCGGGAAATAGCGAAGGGATGGGGCCCCTATAGTCTCTTCAGGCCATAGACCCTACAATCTCCTCAGGCGACAAATTTTACAGTCTCTTCAGGCCGCGGACATGACGGATGAAGCGGAAGGTATGGCGAAGGATGTCATGACGGACGTCTTCGTCTCTCGCACCTGCCCCGTCAAGGAGAACGGGAACTGTGAGGCGGGGAATATTCAGCCTACGAACGGAACTCTGTAGTCTGACGCGAGCGCTATGAAATCGAGGGCAGTGAAGTAGAAGGTGCTCCACTGTATCCTCCTGGGTCGGACACCACTGGCAATATGGGGAATCTACCAGCCGTAGACGATGGAGATGTGCGGCCAGGCAAGTGTGCCCAATCCGGAGACGAGTGATGGCAGTGTCGAGGAGTCGAGAATGATGACGAGTCCATGGACGCGGGGAGGAATCCTCCCGTAGACCCGCCAAAGAGGAGGACCTGAGTGCTGGCTCCATCATTGCCTCCCAACTCACGAGGCAAGCCGCCCGGAGTTGCGGGAGAATTTCGGAAAGGTCTAGAGGCACATTTGTAGTGTCATGGAGAGCATGCGCCATCCCTGCTGCTGCGTCGGCTACCTCATTGCCTTTAATACCGACATGTGACGGAACCCATTGGAGATAGATGGACCAACCTGGAGTAACAGAGTATGACAGCAGTTCTCCACGGATCTGTGACACAGTATGACGATGGACTCGTGGACGCCGAGATGATATCAGATGTAGGGCTGTGATTGAGTCCACGTAGATAACCACTGCAGAGGGCCCTGAAACTTGTCGAAGGAGTCGTAAGGCTAGTAAGATTGCAAACAATTCCCCGGCCAGGCACGAATGAGCAGGGGAGAGTTTCCACGTCTGACAGAAAGAAAAAGGAGCAAAGTATGCTGCCGCAGATGTAGATGGTGGCTGATCTTTGCGGGACCCATCCGTGTAAACCTCTAAGTATCCAGAGTATAAGGAGGCTCGTAGGTCTGCAAAAATTAAAGGGGCCAAACCCTCTAAATCTCTCTTCCGACGAGGAGGCTTGGAAAAGTCGACAGAAACTCGAATGATCTCTTCTGCCCACGGAGGCACAGGTGAGATGATCGGGCCGGGGATGAGTACAGGGACGGGAAGGGAAAACTGTGAATATGCATCCAAGGCCCGGACGACGAAAGGCAATTGACGACGTCTGGAGTGTCCAGCCGGCACATTCCACCAGTTGGCCTCGAGCTGGAGGCGAGTAAGTGGATGGGTAGCAGGGAGACGCACTATCCGTTGAAGTTGGCGGCAGTGGGCGAGAAGACGTTGAAAGCTCAGGGGCCATAGCCCCGACTCGGCATGAAGGGAAAGAACTGGCGAGGAGGGCATAGCTCCTAACGCTGAGCGAAGGGCACCATTTTGAATGGGATCCAGCCTTGCCAAGACAGATGCTGCTGCTGAGCCATAGACTTCACTCGCATACATGATCTTGCTACGAATGAAGGCCTTGTAGAGAGCTAGGAGCGACTCCCGTGAAGCCCCCCAAGCCGCACCAGAGACCCGTTTCATGATGTTCACGCGACGAAGGCATGAGGCCCGAAGGTAGTCGACATGGTGCCTCCACGTCAGCCGAGGGCCATCTAGAACGACCCCCAGCCACCTGTGTTCGGTAGCGATCGGGAGACGACAGCCCCCGAGGGTCACCACTGGCTGGTCTGGTAGGCGGGTCCAGGTGAAGCTCATGACGCAACTTTTCACAGGGTTAATGGAGAGCCCCTTCCCCAGCACAATTGCTGAGAACACAGTCACGGCATTTTGCAGGGAGCCTTGTGCCTCTAGGAGAGTGTCACCATCCGCCACGAGGGTTACGTCATCGGCATAGGCTAAAACCTGGACCCCCCGGAATACAGGGAGATCAGACAGAAGAATAGAGAATAGTAGTGGGCTCAGAATCGCTCCCTGAGGGACACCACGCGAGACAGGGCGGGACGTAGAGACGACTCCACCAACCGCCACTTTGAATGAGCGGCCCTGTAGATAGTTTTGGAACCACCTTAACGCCGGACCCGAGAGACCTAGTCGAGCCAGACTCTGAAGGACAGCAGAATGAGAAGCAGAGTCAAATGCACTCTTGATATCGAAGAATGCTGCAAGGAGCACTCTTCTCCGTCGATAAGTGTCCATTATTCGATGTTCCAAGGAGAGGAGGCAGTCCATCGTGCTTCTTCCCGGCCGAAATCCACTGATACCCTCAGGTAGGAGACCTGAGGTTTCCACCACCCATTGTAGCCGGGTGTGAACAAGACGTTCCATCAGTTTCCCGAGACATGGAAGCAAACTTATGGGCCGATATGAAGTCGGGACAGACGGATCCTTCCCTGACTTGGCCAATGGTAGAAGAATGGCGTGTTTCCAAGGGGCAGGGAAGACACCAGAGGACCAGCAGGCGTTGTAGAAGTAAAGGAGGTGGGACTGAAAGCTCTTGGGTGCCCTCCGAACAAATTCATATGGGACGTTGTCTATCCCTGGCATAGTGCCCGACTTAGAGAGTGACAGAGCGTCCTTCAGCTCAACAGATGTAAATGGGCGATCCAGGTCCTGAGCTAGTCCTATACCCTGTCGGGAGCCCCAACCTATGGAACTCACAGAGAGGAGCGGGGAACGGTAAACATCTTCAAAGTGGTCAGCCAAGAGTTCGGCTATTTGTACTTCCCCTAGGCCCCCATTACCACTGGGGTCTCTGAGTGGGATGGTAGGCCGGGAGTACCTACCTGTCATCTTACGAACAAAGGCCCAGGCTCCCGCAGAGGAGGAGTCGAATCGGAGAGAGGCACAGTATTTAGCCCAGGCCTTGCGTTTGGCAAGGAGGACTGTTTGTCTACACCTGGCGTCCGCCCTGCGGAAGGTCTGCCGCTGCAGTGGAGTAGGGTGGCGCCGCCACGAATTCCACGCACGTCGCCGGTCCAGTACTGCCTGCCGACATTCAGGAGTCCACCACGGTGCCCCACGGCGGGAAGGATTGGTTGTCTGGCCACTAGTCCTCCTGAAATGCCGAGAGCCTACACTGAAGAGGGACTCGGAGAGAGCATCTGCTGACCCATGGAGATCTGCAGTAACTGGGGGAAGGGTCAACCAGTCATCCGCCTCATAGCCATGCCACCCCTCTTCCGAGAAGATCCATTTGGATCTACGGGAGGTCAGAGCAGGACGAACAGTGCCCCCGAAGGAGATGACGATGGGCAGGTGATCACTACCCAGGTACGGCCCGGTCCATATCTGCGCCATCGTGAAGGGGCCTCTTCCAATGCAAAGATCGAGTGTTGAAGTATGGCCATTTAGCGGGTCTATCCGAGTTCCCAAACCTGGCGGCGTCAGTAAGGAGAGGTCTGGGGAGTCAAGGAGAAACTGAAATAGGGCTCGGCCAGCCATGTTGTGGTGGCGACCCGATAGCATGGGTTGCCATGATGAGTGCCGAGCGTTAAAGTCACCCATGACGAGGCAGGTGTCTGTGATCTGACCAAAATAGTGTTCTAGTTCCTTCTTCGTTACCGGTAGACAGGGGTTATACAGAACTCCAAAGGTGCCCCACCCATGGGAGAGGGCGACCTTCACTGCCAAGAATTCTAAATGTCCACCCGGGAAGGAGTGAATCCGGAGCAAGGAGCTGGGAACTGAGTCCCTGACCAAGAGGGCAAGTCCCCCTCCACCCCGTACTGGCCGATCTTGTCTATAGACAGAATACCCCGGCACTGTGAAGGAAAGATCGTCTGTAAGCCAAGTCTCACAGAGTCCCACGATCAACGGTGGTGCGCTGGCGATAAAATTGCGTAAAAATTGCGTCTTCTTAAAAAGGGAGCGGGCATTCCAAAACACCACAGTATTCTCAGGATGGGGCGCCATTATCCCTGAAATACAACAGCTAACTTTTTGACCACCAGTGCACAGACGTCTCCAAAGGGGGAACCACTAGAAAAAGCCATAAAACCTTCATACAAAGTAAGTAAAATATGTGGTATCAATGACTTCCAGTCAAGTGGATGTTGATCTATGTTTCTCTCTGCCTGACGGAAGCGGTGGTCGGCTCGCGAACTCTCTTGACGGCGTCTGCGACTGGTGGGAGCCTCACTCTGGGCCTCATGTTCCCCCGGTGTCACAATCCCTTCGGAAAGTGCCTGGGGGACCAGAGGATCATCAGGGCTGTCTGTTGGAGCAGTACCTCCTGATCGATGGGTGTGTCGACGACGCCGGTGTTGGCTTCTTTGAGGAAAGGCAGGAGGGTGACGAGTGCTAGGCTCCGGCCGAGACTGAGCGTCCATGTCTGTATCCGTGGATGAGTTTCCGTCAGTGTCAAGGCTACCCAGGAGGGAAAATCGATTAGCAACCTGGGCGTATGTGGCATGTGACTGGGACAGGCAAGAGCGTCTGCTAGTTCCTACTTGTGAAGAGGCCCGACCAGGGGGAACCTGGAGGCGAGAAGAAGCGATAGGCTGATTGAGGGTACGCAACTTCTGGAACAGCTCATGTCGAGGTGTCCCCGCTGTTTTGTGATCGATGTCCAACTGGAGGGCCTCAAGATATACAGGGCAACTCTTAGACGTAACCTTATGATGGCCATGGCATAAAAAGCAGCGGGGTGCAGCAGAGCACCCACCGTCATCTCTGTCTGAATGGCCAGTTTTGCCGCAGTTTGCACACCGTGCTGTATTACGGCAGGTCAGGCGACTGTGGCCCAATAGATGACAAGCGTAACATCGTAAAACAGGGAAATTGTAGGGCTGAACCTGATACGAGGTCCTGTGTAGTGCCACTCGGTCAGGGAGGTGCCCATCGAACTTTACACGGACCATGGATGTCGGCCCTGCTGCTCCGCGAATCCTGGTAACTTCCAATAATCTCACTGATGCACCCCCTAATACCTGCAGAGCGGCCTGGATGTCATCCACATCTACACTCTGGTCAATTGGGCCAATCTTCCCATACCGGGCCCGAGACTCCTCCTCCTGCGACAATACCTGTCGGCACCTGACAGGCCAGTCCCCCAACTTATTAATGTCGGATACACAGATGTGTGATAGAGCCTCCTTTCTGATATGTAGCTTGAGTGCTGCACCCCTACCCAGGGTACGTATGGTCTCAGGCAGGCAATGTGGCCACAATACGGAAGCCTCGATTGCTGCACCTAAGGTACGAGGATTTGCAAAGACGCACTGACCTGATTCTGACTGGATTAGGACTACCACAAACGAGGAACGGGGTACCACAAGACTAAGGTCTTCTGAAGGGGAGGATATCCTCTTAGCATCTCGCTCTGGGGCAGCATCAGCCGACTCATCTTCTAGCAGACGTTTTCCTCTCTGGGACTTGCTGTCAACATCCATGGCGCCCCCGCTCGGGGAGGCGTCCATTTGGGAGGCTCCGGCCTCCCCCGGTCCTGTGAGCCCCTGGGTAGCTGCAGTGAGCACACACTGGCCCAAAGAAGCCAGCTGAATTAAAGATGAGTTCCAGGTAAGGTGTGGAAAGAAAGTCCAGCCAGGAGCGTTCAATCCGCGCGCCAAGATGGCCGACCTTCCCGCCCAAAACCCTCACCACAAGTGGACTGCCGTGTCTGGTAGGAATGTGAGGGACCATAAACATGTGAGCTTCTGACTCCCTGTGTGGTGCTCACTTGATCATTCTGAAGAAATGAAAGATGTCTTTCCGTACAGCAGAGAGTTGTTCAATATTTTTTTAAGCAGTCAGCCACTTGATACTTAAGTGATGTGTTAGGTCACTGATACTGAAGTGTAGTGGCAGGTCACTGATACTTGAGTGTAGTGTTAGGTCACTGATACTTGAGTGTAGTGTTATGTCACTGATACTTGAGTGTAGTGTTATGTCACTGATACTTGAGTGTAGAGGAAGGTCACTGATACTTGAGTGTTGTGTTAGGTCACTGATACTTGAGTGTTGACGAAGGTCACTGATACTTGAGTGTTGACGAAGGCCACTAATACTTGAGTGTTGACGAAGGTCACTGATACTTGAGTGTAGTGTTAGATCACTGATACTTAAGTGTAGTGTTAGGCCACTGATACTTGAGTGTAGAGGAAGGTCACTGATACTTGAGTGTAGTGTTAGGTCACTGATACTTGAGTGTAGAGGAAGGTCACTGATACTTGAGTGTAGAGGAAGGTCGCTGATACTTGAGTGTAGTGTTAGGTCACTGATACTTGAGTGTAGAGGAAGGTCGCTGATACTTGAGTGTAGAGGAAGGTCGCTGATACTTGAGTGTAGAGGAAGGTCACTGATACTTGAGTGTAGAGGAAGGTCACTGATACTTGAGTGTAGAGGAAGGTCACTGATACTTGAGTGTAGAGGAAGGTCGCTGATACTTGAGTGTAGAGGAAGGTCACTGATACTTGAGTGTAGAGGAAGGTCACTGATACTTGAGTGTAGAGGAAGGTCACTGATACTTGAGTGTAGAGGAAGGTCACTGATACTTGAGTGTAGAGGAAGGTCACTGATACTTGAGTGTAGAGGAAGGTCACTGATACTTGAGTGTAGTGTTAGGTCACTGATACTTGAGTGTAGAGGAAGGTCGCTGATACTTGAGTGTAGAGGAAGGTCACTGATACTTGAGTGTAGTGTTAGGTCACTGATACTTGAGTGTAGAGGAAGGTCACTGATACTTGAGTGTAGAGGAAGGTCACTGATACTTGAGTGTAGAGGAAGGTCACTGATACTTGAGTGTAGAGAAAGGTCACTGATACTTGAGTGTAGAGAAAGGTCACTGATACTTGAGTGTAGAGGAAGGTCACTGATACTTGAGTGTAGAGAAAGGTCACTGATACTTGAGTGTAGAGAAAGGTCACTGATACTTGAGTGTAGAGAAAGGTCACTGATGAGTGTAGAGGAAGGTCACTGATGAGTGTAGAGGAAGGTCACTGATGAGTGTAGAGGAAGGTCACTGATGAGTGTAGAGGAAGGCCACTGATGAGTGTAGAGGAAGGTCACTGATGAGTGTAGAGGAAGGCCACTGATGAGTGTAGAGGAAGGTCACTGATGAGTGTAGAAGAAGGCCACTGATGAGTGTAGTGGCAGGCCACTGATGAGTGTAGAGGAAGGTCACTGATGAGTGTAGTGGCAGGCCACTGATGAGTGTAGAGGAAGGTCACTGATGAGTGTAGTGGCAGGCCACTGATGAGTGTAGAGGAAGGTCACTGATGAGTGTAGAGGAAGGCCACTGATGAGTGTAGAGGAAGGTCACTGATGAGTGTAGAGGAAGGTCACTGATGAGTGTAGAGGAAGGCCACTGATGAGTGTAGAGGAAGGTCACTGATGAGTGTAGAGGAAGGTCACTGATGAGTGTAGAGGAAGGCCACTGATGAGTGTAAAGGAAGGTCACTGATGAGTGTAGTGGCAGGCCACTGATGAGTGTAGAGGAAGGTCACTGATGAGTGTAGTGGCAGGCCACTGATGAGTGTAGAGGAAGGTCACTGATGAGTGTAGAGGAAGGCCACTGATGAGTGTAGAGGAAGGTCACTGATGAGTGTAGAGGAAGGTCACTGATGAGTGTAGAGGAAGGCCACTGATGAGTGTAGAGGAAGGTCACTGATGAGTGTAGAGGAAGGTCACTGATGAGTGTAGAGGAAGGCCACTGATGAGTGTAAAGGAAGGTCACTGATGAGTGTAGTGGCAGGCCACTGATGAGTGTAGAGGAAGGTCACTGATGAGTGTAGTGGCAGGCCACTGATGAGTGTAGAGGAAGGTCACTGATGAGTGTAGAGGAAGGTCACTGATGAGTGTAGAGGAAGGCCACTGATGAGTGTAAAGGAAGGTCACTGATGAGTGTAGTGGCAGGCCACTGAATTCAACATTCACTTCATCAAGGAACGATGAATTTATGTCTCTGTGACTAGTTTTCGTCTTTGATTAAATTCATTATACTAACAACACATAGTGAATTTCAACTAATATTTCCTTTAGCCGGTCATGTTATCCCTCATGACTGCCGCTACACCGCCTGGTACAATAAGCCGGTCATGTTATCCCTCATGACTGCCGCTACACCGCCTGGTACAATAAGCCGGTCATGTTATCCCTCATGACTGCCGCTACACCGCCTGGTACAATAAGCCGGTCATGTTATCCCTCATGACTGCCGCTACTCCGCCTGGTACAATAAGCCGGTCATGTTATCCCTCATGACTGCCGCTACACCGCCTGGTACAATAAGCCGGTCATGTTTTCCCTCATGACTGCCGCAACACCGCCTGGTACAATAAGCCGGTCATGTTATCCCCCATGACTGCCGCTACACCGCCTGGTACAATAAGCCGGTCATGTTATCCCTCATGACTGCCGCTACACCTCCTGGTACAATAAGCCGGTCATGTTATCCCTCATGACTGCCGCTACACCTCCTGGTACAATAAGCCGGTCATGTTATCCCTCATGACTGCCGCTACACCTCCTGGTACAATAAGCCGGTCATGTTATCCCTCATGACTGCCGCTACACCTCCTGGTACAATAAGCCGGTCATGTTATCCCTCATGACTGCCGCTACACCGCCTGGTACAATAAGCCGGTCATGTTATCCCTCATGACTGCCGCTACACCGCCTGGTACAATAAGCCGGTCATGTTATCCCTCATGACTGCCGCTACACCGCCTGGTACAATAAGCCGGTCATGTTATCCCTCATGACTGCCGCTACTCCGCCTGGTACAATAAAGGAACACTTCAAATCCTCCATATTCATTGTCAACTGACTTGAGAGCAGCATTAACCTCTGAACCTTCAGCATCACTACTCAAGGGTCACATCTTAACTAGTTCTTCACACATCACAAAGTCCTCGTCTACAGTGTGAACACCAGAGTCTGGCTTGCGTCACATACTGGCTTACGTCACATATTGGCTTGCGTCACATACTGACTTGCGTCACATACTGGCTTACGTCACATACTGGCTTGCGTCACATACTGGCTTGCGTCACATACTGGCTTGTATCACATACTGGCTTGCATCACATACTGGCTTGCGTCATATTCTGACTTGCGTCACTGACCGCTCTGCTCTCCTCTAAACCAAATGAAAGTATTTGCAGTGTTCCATTATATCTTTCAGTTTTAACAAAATATATTCATTACTTACACTTATTCTCCTTGCAACGGTTGCGTGATACAATGACTTACTCTAACATATTTGTGGCAACTTTTTCTTTCGTCAACAATTCTGCCATTTTCATTGTTGTTCTTATAATGCATCATTAAATGATTGACTATTTTTCACACGCATCACGACTATTGCATACGTGGTGTATGACTGTTTCCTCTCATGGTGGTGTATGACTGTTTCCTCTCATGGTGGTGTATGACTGTTCTCTCTCATGGTGGTGTATGACTGTTTCCTCTCATGGTGGTGTATGACTCCGTGTTCCCTCTCTCATGGTGGTGAATGACTCAGTGTTCCCTCTCTCATGGTGGTGTATGACTCCGTGTTCCCTCTCTCATGGTGGTGTATGACTCAGTGTTCCCTCTCTCATGGTGGTGTATGACTCAGTGTTCCCTCTCTCATGGTGGTGTATGACTCCGTGTTCCCTCTCTCATGGTGGTGTATGACTCAGTATTCTCTCTCATGGTGGTGTATGACTCAGTGTTCCCTCTCTCATAGTGGTGTATGACTCAGTGTTCCCTCTCTCATGGTGGTGTATGACTCAGTGTTCCCTCTTATGGTTCATGAAAATTTCATTGCTGGATTTTGCCACATACTGAGCATACTGTGTGCTATACAATTTCTCATACTGAGCATACTATGAGCTTTGCAATGTCTCATACAGAGTATACTGTGTGCTGCGCAATGTCTCATACAGAGCATACTGTGTGCTATATAAAGTGTCATACAGAGCATACTGTGTGCTATATAAAGTGTCATACAGAGCATACTGTGTGCTATATAAAGTGTCATACAGAGCATACTGTGTGCTATATAAAGTGTTATACAGAGCATACTGTGTGCTATATAAAGTGTCATACAGAGCATACTGTGTGCTATATAAAGTGTTATACAGAGCATACTGTGTGCTGTGAGTTATCTATCCTAGTTCAGCATGGCTCATGTACCTCTCATCATGGGTAATATTCACACATATATTTATCTGGGGGTTAAGGGGAAACCATGCATTTAATAAGCACACCAGTATGCTCCTGACAGTAACAGTTTAATAAACGAAAAGTAGAAACAAATGCATATAACAGGTAAATATATATAAATTTATCTATAAATGGTATAACACAATCACTGCATATATGGTTTCTATTTATGAGTCTGTCTCCTCATGTAACACATAAAGGTATTTTGTATTTAAGATATACATAGTACAGGAGTCACAGACAAGATTTCGAGAGTCGCCACGTTGACGGTCCCTACTAATTAAGAAACTCACACCTCTAAGTATTAATGACCTCCAAGGGACCAAGATCAGGTCGCGTGAAGTTGTCCTGGTCTCTGCTAAGCTCATAAGTGCAGGCGGCTAGCTGGGGGGGGGGGGGGGGGGACCGTCAAACATGCCGCCAGTTTAAGGTGTGGCTTGGCAGAGTGCCTGGGGCTATCTACTTGTGGGCGGAGTTAGCTAGTTGGTCCCCAATATATACCAGGGTACTGTGCACTCGAGAGACAGAGAGACAGACAGGAGAACAGCAAGCAGAACAGAGCAAGGGACAGCGTAGCCCAGGAGGCTGTCAGCCGGACGGGGCGGGACAGTCTCTGTCAACTACCTCCCCCCCCCCCTCTCTATCCAGCTATAGGCAAACACTTGGTGAGTTGAACATGAAAGGTGACGTAGTCGTGTTTACTAGTGTTGTGTGACTATCAGGAGACAGACGGCTGTAATGGTCTCGAATTCTGGTGTAGTGATTCACTTTGTACATTGATAATGAACCTTCAGTTCGATTGCTTGAATTCTGATATTTATCATGCTAAATAAATAATTGATTTACGTACTTTTAATTTAATTTTAATTGTGTTCGCGAGTTCTTGGAATTTCTGATATATGTAAACTAGAGTTAGTGACTAAAAGAATCTTGCCTGGAACATGATTCCAGTTAAATCATGCTAATAATGACCTGTTGATACATCTTTGAGAATATTGTGATACCGACAAGTTCCATTCCTTGTCTGGTATGTAATGGTCTTGAATGGATGGTGGCAGCCTTTTTACTTCTACTCTCTATTTCTACTTATCTACAGTAGATTAGAATGCGCCTCTGTGTGCCACCTATGTATGGAGATCAGATAAGAAATCAGAAGCGGGGAGCCACATAGTGCCACTCCATATTAGGTCACCCAAGGTGTGAGTGGTAGCAGTCGAAAAAACAGTGAAGATAGGTATCTATTATGTGCCACTATGATCATGTTCATTTACAGTAAAGTAGCTGCCTATGAAGGGTAATCAGATAAGAAAATCAGAGGCGGGGTGCCACTTAGAGCCACCCCATATTAGGTCGCCCAAGGTGTGGGGCAGCAACAATCGTAAAATAGTGAAGATAGGTATCTATTATGTGTCGCTATGTTCATGCTCATGTTCATTTATACAGAAAAGTATGACAGTATATTTGAATAATAAACACTCAGGTGAGCGGTAGTTACCCCCCCCCCCCCCCCACCTCCCCCTATGGGACAGGTGTAAAAACAGGATCCTCGCAGTAGGGGCGGTCCCCCCTCACCAGCCCTCCTCATACTTGATGACCTTGAGTGTACCGTAAGAGGGACCAGCCTCCCTTAGTTGTTTTTAAGTTGGATATATTTTAAGCCTCTATACTTAAAGAAGGAGAAAAAGAAATAATCCTGATGATTTATAGATTATATTATCAAAGTACATAGGGTTAAACATAGTCGTATTGTAGGTCATCTCCACCCACATAATATTTATTAACAAGACCTCTCCTTCTCGCCCACAAGTCCGTTGTGGGGTCTTCCTCCCCCTCCTCCTCCTCCTCCTGGGACGAAGATGATGACTCATCATCTCCCAGAGAGTGAATGGGATGTAGTGCGCCTCCCTCAGGTGACTGACTGCTGACGTCATAGGGTTCACTCTCGCTGGTGGGGTGTTGTCCTTCCTCTCCTTGTGGTTCAATGACGTCACCACCTTCACTCTCGGTGGACATTCCTTGGACTGAGGTGTTGGGGTGGGGCTCGGATGGTATGTCTGGGTGACCATACGCTAGGCTAGTGTATTTATTTAGGTAAAAGCGCTTATCATCAAATGCACTTAAACCCCTCTTAGTATTGAATGTGGTTGCCATCTGCCCCCCTATGTTTCTTATTTGTGAGTAATTAAAAGTATTTACTACACCATTACTGTGAAGGGTCTCTTTAAAGTGGTTATGTGTTAAAGATCTTTGCACAGCTCGGGGAATACCCTTAGCGGTGATGGAATTTTTATTGTCAAGCAAAAGCACACTATACATTTTGGGCTTGAGTGCCACAACTTCAAGGATGTGTTTATCTGACACCTCTGACTTTAACAGCCCTAAAACACCCTTTTTAGAAGGATCATACAAGGGGTGAGTTTCAGGAAAATTACTCGTATCCATCCACAAACTAAGGGGTTCTTTCCCCATCTCATTAAAGACATCTTCAGCTAGTAAGGTGAAAATGAAACTGTCTGTATCACTATACACCAGTTGTACCCTATCTGAATAGTGGTTCTTAAGTACCCTGTACCAAAAATGGTACAAGCTGTATTTTGCTAGCTCAAGAATCTGGAACCCAATGTAATTAGGATGAGTAATTTTAATGAATGGTCTGGAACTGACAGACAATAATTTATTGTCGCCTAAATGCACCATTCGTTTAAAGCGGGGATTCTTCACCTCTCGTAAAAAGGCCCTAGCTGAAGTCACTAGTTTGGTGTCAATGGCATAACGAGCTGGATTCAGTAGCGTTTTACCAAAAACACTGTTCGTCAGTAATTTGAAGAGTGTTTTCCTATCATTACTGCTGGAGGCATTTCTATTGTTAACGTTGGTGTTAACAAATTCTGCCATAAAATCTGACTGGTGGAACTCGTAAATTGCATGTATTGTTTCCACTTCAAGTCCTATCTCAATAAATAGTTGTAAAAGGTGAAGAGATATGAAATAATGTTTTTTGGGGAGATGATCTCCAACCAGTTTGATGTTTTTTGGGGGGAGGTGTGTGATGTTATTTGTTTCCAGAAGTCCCCTACTAAATGGTGAGATATCCTCCATACTTATTCCCCTATGGTGCAAACAAAGGGGCAGATCGTCTGTTAGTCTAGCTATTTCGGGTCTTAAAAGTTTGGTGTCAATTAAGAGCCAGTACCCTTTGTTAGAAGAGAAAGGCTGTTCTGTCATTATCTTCCCCCCGCTAATGAAGGAGTTCATCTCATCAGATGATAGTCTCCTTAGTCCCCCATGGGGCAATTTCCTAGTCATACAACTCCCATAGAGGCTGTTAAAGTCGAGATAAAGTAAGAATGAAGACCTATCCTCCTGGGGGTTAAAAGATGGGTTGACATAGCGGTTGTTAGCTCTGACATAACTCCTAACTGCAGTTGTAAAACCCCCTCGTATGTTTTGTGATAAGAGATTGTGCAACGTCACATCTGCACTTAACTCCAGCGATATTCTGCTACTTTTCAGGAAGCAGTCGTAGGAGTACCCTGGGAGGCTGCAATAGTGTGTCAATTCTAAAGAATATATATCATTTAGAATTGCCCTGTGGTGTGTAAAAATGTCAGCCAGTAATCCTACATCACACCTCAAATAAATGAGGAGGTAGTCTTTTAATGTCCTACACCCTGTAGCCTCCCATACTAATTTAGAATGTCTATATTCGTCCAAAGTTATACCTGATTTGTTTAGGGAGCTGTAGAACATTTCAATAGGAGGGAGTGATGTGTCATTAAAGCAGCTGATTTTTGTGGTATATTCATAAGGGAAAAACTGCTTACCCTTTAAGAGTAGGTGGTGACTCTTTTTGGGCAAACCCTCTATCATTGAGTGAGTGAATGTTAAGGGGCTGGCTGAATCAATGTGGGTCTTTGCTAGGGATGAAAGACTACCTGTAATAAAAGCCAGTGAATCAAGAAATTTAAGCTTCCCTATTTCCACCTTAAGATATTTCGTCCCCTGTCTCATGAGGATATTGCTCTTAATATTTGAATCCATGGTAAACTCCCTCAAAATTAAGCCCATGTCATAAGACATATTATGGGCAATTAGAACTAAACTCTCCAGAGCATTCTTGTGGCGGAGGTTGCAGTAATTACATAGAGCTCCAATATAATTGAGCTTTTCCCTAAGGTGATCATGATGTTGAACCTTGAAATTGGAGGGGGTAAATACCTGCTCACAAAACTGGCAGTGAGTCTGTCTCCTAAAATGGATCATATCCTCAAGAGACATGTCTATTTCATAATGGTGGAGGGTAGATCTGATAATTTCCCATTTGGTGGCAACTCGCTGCATGAAATGAGTAACACTGTCCCCCCCAAAATAAGTAAATTTATCAACGACAGTGTGGTTCCTATCAACAATTATATAGCTGTATGCTATAGGTCTATGTATGGCTGTAACAGAACCTAGACAATCCTCAGTGCTTAGGACAC